>NW_010973244.1:812701-937102 GCF_000737465.1 Haliaeetus leucocephalus | reverse complement strand
GACACAGTTTTCTAGCCCTCCCCCCCCCCCCCCCCCCCGCAAAAAAAAAAGAAGTGAAAACAAAATCTACTTGGAATTAATCAAAGAAAAGTTTTTTTCCCCCCATCATTACTTTCTGGAAAAAAGAAGATTCAAATACTCTATATTATAAAAGGAACAGGCTTTATTGTTGTGTTGTGAAGAATACGTTAATCAAACTGAAAGGTAAAGAAACTGCATTTTTTACTTTTGTAATGTTTTAACATGAGATTCTTTTATTAAGAAACAGAGCTTAGGACACTATTTCTTAGAGAATGATCGTTCCTTAGGAACTCAGAAAATCTAGGTCCTAGTTCTGTGCCTGTCAGGCTCCCTGAGTGACCTTGGACAAGCTAGTTAATCTCTTACTAACTCATTTCTCCATCTGTAAAGTGTAGATAATCATAATTCCTTTGTCTCGCTTGTCCGCTAAGACAGGAACGTCTTTGGGAGCAGAAAATGTTACAGACTATGTGCTCACACTCCACACAGCCCAGTGGCCTGTGACCTTAGCCTGCTCTTCTAGGTCCTTTCCTAACACCCACTCCTACTCTTCATCTTCTTTATCTATATCATCTTTGTTTTGCAGGAGCAGATGGAGCTGTGAACTGCTCTAAGATGGCAACAGTGAACAGCCAGTATGACTGCTGATCACTGTGATTTGGTTCTGACACTCCAGTAAGGCACAGTGTGATGCAGGGTAGGCAAAATTACTGTGCTAAAATACAGACTAAGGCATTAGAGATGTCTGGCTAAGGAAACATCTTTGAAAAAGATAGTTTTTAAGGCTGCCTTTTCCATAGTCTTTTTATCAGTAATATTTTAAAGCGTACTCATCTTAGCAGAGTTGGGGCAATAATTCAAGCTAAATAGATTTATTTAATGTATTTTTGCTTTCAGTGTTGTCTAGATTGGTGAAAAGGAACTACCTGTATATTAAAAATGCTACTTTAATGACAGAATGGAAAAGCCAGCAAATGATAATGCCTCCTAGTCAGCTAGAAGTGGAGTAAGTGCTAAGAGCATCATTAGAGCTTCAGAAATCACTGAATGCTGCAACAAGAAGAGTTTGGGGCTGAAAGCAAGCCTGGCTGTTGATGAACAGAGGCAGCTAATGCTACCCCATGCTTTACACATTACTCTTTTCCACCCAGCCTAAGGATCCTGTAATCCCCCATTTCAGCTGACTGGTAGCCTGCTGTTTTCTGGAAAGACTTTCCTGTTGCTGCCCAGGCCTGGTGGCTGCATGCTCCTAGGCCCTCTGGAAGGAATTCAGCAAAGAAAAAACAAGGAGAATTACTGGGTGGAGGAAATGGGCTGAGAAGGGGACCCTCTTAAAAAAAAGATGAGGGGTAGGGTTTAGCTCCACAAGGGCACTCTGTGAAATTATGGAAGGGTGAGGTGCAAGCTGGCACTGTACATTTATGGCACACATTCTTGGACAATTCTACACAGCGCTTGCTTGTTCTGCTGCTGTGTCATTAATTCTGGTTGGTAGTAGGAGGGAGAGAAAAACCTTAAAATAATTGCTAAGAACATAATTTGCATTTAGGAGATCACACACTAAAGGTTATGCTGAGGTTTCCTGTAGAGATGTAGAGCAGAGAGCAGTAGTGTCCTGGCTCTCCCACAGTTTTCAGCAGCACTCAACTGCTTCCTACAGGCTAGAGCCAGGAATGAACACTGTTTCCAATATTTATATACTGCTTTTATTTCTCCTATATTTAGATACTGTTTTTATTTTCCCTGGCTGCTCCTGCAGCTTCTGAAAGTTTTAGGAATTTGAGTGAATTCCTAGCCACAGGGAGTGTGAGGACTCAACCTGTGGGGCCTGATGGGATGCAGGATACAATACTCCTCATTATCAGTTTGGCAGCCTGGTGAGATTCAGCTTCCACCACTTGCCAGTGGCAGACAGGACAGCCACAGCCCCTTTGTGCCATTCGTGTATTTGGGACTCTACATACAGACATCTCATGTTCCTTCTCATTACAGCAGCCCACCCCACAAGCTTTTCTCAGTTTGAAGAAGATGGCCCCAAACTGACCGTGACATTGATACTTAATGTACCCTAGCAGCTACGGGCAACTTCTCCAAACATCTTAGACACTTTTTCCCCTTTCTTAATAAGCGTAATTAAATCTTAGCCCACTGCTTTGAGACTGACTGATCAGTTTTCACACATTTAGCCTGTTACATACAGAAGTAACCAAGTTCCTTCGTAACACAGAGCACACCAGGGAGAGAGATCAGGAGGTAGAACACCTTTCATTCCTACTTGGGCATGTTCTTAACCCAGTGATTTGTCACTGCTACCTAGAAGAGAAAAACAAACACAAAATTGCCAAGTGTATAATCCAAGTCCCAAAGCGCTTGACATGAAAACATTGCTGTTATTTTTAAAGTTGGAGTATATCTTGTCTTGCATGCCAAATTTAATACAGTGTACACTTTCCCACTCTAGTCAAATAAGAAATGCTTAAGGGAGTGCCTCTTTCACTAGGGGCTGCCAGTACCAGATGCTGATTTACCATTCCTGGAAGCAGGGTAATGCTTTTGTGTTTCCAGGATCAGATCCGGCCTTACTGCGTGAAGGACTTCTTAATGTCACTAGGCAGGGAAGGCTCTGAACATGGTGCTGTGCCCAGAGCTCTACTGATGCTTCTCACGTGCAGAGCTTTTAAGAGAAACTCAAGGATGAAGACAAGTCACAGTCATAAAGTTTTAGTTGTGCTATGAAGACAAACTTCCCCAAATTCACAGTCACTAAGATCAATCTTGCTTATACTGCTTTCATACTGATGTATCACACTTGACCTTCTACAGAGTTGGTCCTGATTTACACTGGCATGAAATGAGTATTAGACTTAGGGTTTGATTCAGGACTAGACAAAAAATCTGACTAATGCTGTCAACAGAAAAAGGAAGATCACATGTTGCCAATTGCTTTGCAATGAATATTGATCAATATTGAACTTTGAATTAATGTGCTGTCTTTTATGAAGTCTTCGTAAAAGTTTGCTATAGATGGAAGTATGAATCAAACATCAGGACACTGCAAATAGTGAACAAAGCAGGGCATTACTACTTGTAATAAAAAGAAAGAAAGAAGTGTTTCAGCTTATCAATCTATTTTCTGTAACTAATTTAGGCAAAGGCATTATCTGAGCTCTGTTTTATCAACCATTGTTTGTGATTGCTGCTTTTCTCTATCACAACACGTATCTAACCTCATGCTCCCAGATTATGACTTTCCTAGGATCTGACAGATTTGGCCAGTCCTATATGAAGACTGAGAATGAGGGTTTCCTGAAAAAGATTAGATACAAGTATGAGGGCCATCTTCACTCTTCTTTGCTCCTTCCTCCTCTGTGATCTCTTTTCCTAGAAGGGAAGAGCCAGCAGATCTCTCTTGATCCACTCAGATTTTGCTTTAGTTTATTTCTGTTCATTTTAGTGGCCACATGAATCCAATCTTTCTTACTCATTATAATGGTGTATGGAGTAAAGGGAATACAGAGAAAGCAGTACTAGCTAAGAAACAGGCTGTTGGGGGCTTCAAGAAGCATCTGCCCTGAAAGACCAGAAGAGAAAGGCAAGGATGAGTACCAAATAGTTTAATACAAAATTAGAAAAACAGCATGTAAGTTAAGCCTCCTGTAATGCTGTGTAACAATACAGAAGAAATGTTGCTGCAATTCATAATTGATGAGCTTCAGACATAAAGATATTTCTGAGCAGATCAGAAAAAAGTCACCTGTTAGTATTATAGCATGCCACTAATGTTGGAGGCTTAAAAAAATTTAAGTGGAGGCTCTGGTGGGCCCACTAATTGGAGTTAATGAAATATCACAGTCTAGATGTTACAGCAGGATCATGGAATTTAACATTCCTTGACTTTACTCCCCATATTGCGGGCTATTAACATGGAATTAAAGCAATGTCCTCATATCATGGCTATAACATGGGAATATTAACTAGGAAAATGTAACTCCAACTTAATGGAATACGTTCACCACTTCAGGTCTTTTAGATACAGTAGAAGTAGAGGAATACAGTCAAACTGTTGAAAGTTTACAGGCTATTATGCTACCTTCTTCCCCTAGAAATACCACCAGACCTTTTAATCCTCCACTGTGAAAAGAGATGAAAACCTGCCTCCTGCATGATATTTTGATATTTCCATAACCTGTCCTAGCTATAACAAAGTAAAAATTAAAGAAAAACACTTGAAACTTATGAATTCCTTGAAACTACCACTTAGCTTTCATATTTGAGTGATTTGCAGCCAGAGATTTGATCCAATTTGTCTTCTATTTGAAATGTTTTCACCTGTGCCCATTTCCAGGAACCTCTGGGTATTTTACTAGCATAGATGCCAAGTGGCAGATAGGTCTACACTGTAATCAGGAGCAGGTGGAGTCCTACCCGAGCCCATTGAGTTCATGCCAATGCCACAACAAAAATGCAGTAGTATGGACTTCAGCATAGGCTGTATAAGTGTGCCTGGGATCCTGCATGTTTGCTTGGGTGGCTTGTTGCATTTAATGCCCTATCATAGTGCTTTCACTCTTCCTGGCACTGAATCTCGCTTCACAAAACCTAGCTTGGGGTATGTCAACATCTCTGCAATTTGCAGGGCAGACCTAGCCCGCACCACCATGCATTGCTAGAGGCCTCAGATTCCACAGGGAAAGAGGTTTATTCTGCAATACCTGGAAAGAACAAGGAAACAACTCATATTTCGACCCAGATGCGCTGCTGTTAAAGACTCTTTGGTCATAGCACTTATTTGTTTTGCACATAAATGCAGTTATTTTCTTATCCCGTCCCCAAGAGATGATCAGCACTGTAGTACTATAGCACCAGCCTCACAAAGAACACTCTGCAGATGTATGTCCATCTTGAGGCTCCCCCATCTGCCTGGCCTGTAATGAATCTTAAATTTTCTCAAGATCATTGCTTATCACCTGAACAAGTGCTGAAGAGTAAATGAAAATAGCCATCCCATGAAAAAAAAAAAATCATTTAATGGCTGAAACAAAATGCCATCACTGCTGTGATAACAAAAGGTTTAAAGTGCATTACTGTCACTTCTCTATACACTTGAGGGCTGGCTACTGGGTCAGATGGTGCAACAGTCCATGTAATCTCCTGAATGGAAAAAAATTAGGCTCAAAGTGCCAAATAGACGCCCACAACATAATATCAGGTAAAACAAACACACTCCTCCTAGCCCCCCTCCCCCCCAAATGTTACAGAAATAGAGAGAAATTCCAGTCATTTCTCATTACTGTGAAGGTCAGCCTAGCTGGGAAAATTGTTTCTGCTTTACAATTCCCCAAACTGTAGAAAGCAGTTAGAGTTCTGGACAAAAACTAATGTTGCATTCAAAGGGAAAAGAGGCTGATATGGCATTGCTGCAGTAATAAGAGAATTTTTTACTCTTTCCACTTCCCTGTGAACCTAATCAACTGTGACATGAGAAAATATACTGGGCTCACCCAGCCAGAATCTGACTGCCACCTGAAAATGTCCTCAATATTCCACTGTTTGGGACTTTACAATGATCCTTCCGACATCAATTTTGTACATGTACATCAAAATGCCATTAGAAATGCTTACAAACACCTCCTGCTCACAGGCCTGCACTCAGAGTCCAATCGAAGTCAGGCTGTAAAGACTCCCCAGTGGTTGACTAAAGGTTTCTTTCGATTACTCATATGAAAGCATTTGGTTATGGAAAGGCATCTTGGAGGAGCCTGGGGGATCTAAAGATCTCCCCCCGACCTCCCTTGTAAGTGCACTCGAATGTCATTAGGCGCAATATATATTGAAGGTACTTTAAAACCTGCCTTTAACATTTAATTAGTATCTGTTGACTTATTAAGTTTCCTCATTCTCCTTGAGATTTAACAAATAAGCCATACCTTTCCAAGGCTGCAAGTATGTGGCAGGGAGTGGGAAGGTGTACTGAAAGGAGAGAATGAGAACACATGGTATATATATCCTATCACACTCAGTTACATGAATGGTTATGTTCCTGCCTTCATATACATGAACTAATGCACACATACACCACATACATGACGCAGCTGTAAATTAATTTAGCCTTGATAAATGCTTTGCATATTTAATGCATTTCTTAGTGACACTTTTATTATTTCTCAGTGATGAGAAGCTGAATAAATCTCATGCACCTGAACACAATGATATTATCATCCTCTTCTTTTGTTCTAATATTTACAGGAAATATTACAAGTGTTTGACATATAAATCGAGCATTTGACTGACTTTAATAACCATGTGATCAATAAGAAGTGATATTTTTACAGTCTAAATTCAATATTTAAAGGGCCAGGGGTCACAGATCTTTATCAAAACACTAAGGCTAAAACTTCATTTTCAGAACCTGTAATTCCTCCTTTGTTTAAAGTCTGTATTGACCTAATATCATTAAAAGTCAAATTTTGCTCATAAAGTCTCAATCCTATTGGAGCTAGCATTTAGATATTTAGGGATTTATGTTAACTGTATATTCTAGAAGCATTTCAACACTTCCTTATATTAAAATTTGTGTTGAGTGACAGGAAGTCATTCAATACCTACATTAAGATTATTCTTTATCCTTGGAAGATACCAATTATTTTTAAAAAAATCTAATCAACCTTCATCATACATATGCTTCCTATGTATCTTATACTCATCTTTCTGTATCAATCATCTTTTAAAAATTTCCCCCTTAAAGTAGCTTAGGAAACATCCTTTCATTTTGCATGATTGCAAAATGAAAATCAGCCAGGTGCAATCCAAACACCAGGCAGCCCTCCCAGGAAAAGTAGTGCTCATGCTATGCTAAAGTGGCAGCTCTCCCATCCAAACAACTGATAGAATATCATGCAACCTATACATTCAGCCCCTCTTCTCCCCAGAGAGAACAAAGCCAAACCCGTCTTAGCTTGCACCTGGAATATTTACAGAGCTCCTTGTGGGCTTGTCTAGCACTTACAGAAATTGTTCATTAAAATTTCCAGTGGACAATTCTCGAACAGAAAAGACATACATAATTACACATAGTAAGTTACAGGCTCATGACCTTTCTCTGCTGTTGTTTAGAATTGTTTCCTTTGTAAAAATTACCCTGTGCATTGGGACAAGTAGGAGGATAAGTTCTCTTTCTGCCCTGATGAACAGTGAACTATTTATATTCCAAGACAGAAAAGTAAAAGCCCTCAAGCATTCATTATTCTGCCAAATCAGGGCACTCACCAGTACGTGGAGACCCTGGTTGAAGCCTCATGTCTGAATTAGGTGCAGTGAAAGGCTTGAACCTGATGCTAAGATACTGTTTCATAAGATGATTTCACCAGATGCCATGAACAGACTTGCTTTTCAGTGAATCTACAGTTTTCAACAAAAACTAATGAAAAAGAAGTCTTGAGTTGCCTGACTGTTTAAAAGAAGGTTGCTAGGCATTTTGCAAAGGAACAAGCTGTAGGAAAATGAGGGTGGTTATTGCCCTGATGATGACAAATCTCAGTTCTTGAGGTAAATTTCCTTTGCTCAGTGCTGGACCATTTCATTGGCATGGCTGACTTTATTCCATAGGGCAAACCCTGGTCTGTCAGCTGTCAGAAGTGGGAAGTGTACTGATCTTTTCTTTCTACTTTGTGAGGAGTATCCTCCTCAGATCATTACCCCTGTTGCCTTGATGCGCTGAATCACCCCCTGGGAAACTTAAAAACAGCACCCTAATGTGAAGATTATATTCAACAGTGTGCAGTTTTCCGGTTTACTGGAAGAATGTCACATTCAGCTTTTCTAAGCACCAGGTAGTATTTCTGAAGCCCATGGTGATTTCCAGGACAAGGATTAATTTAAAATATATTGTTACAAATTTTTTTGCAAATAAGTTTTAAACATTTTGATGGAAAAATTTATTGAACTATATTATTTCCATTGGAATTGAAACTTTTTGAAAGTGGTGGGCATTTTGATTGCGTTTAGGAAGCATATCCCTCCATAAGCTCCCAAAGAAAGTGTTTTGGTAGTACTGAAATTCCCCAGTTTGGGGCTCTTCATTTTGAATTCAATTTCTCAAATGGCATAGGGGTGCATGTGCATACGGTAAAGTAAAATGGATGACATTAGATTACACAGTTTTATTTCATCCACGTGAACCTTTGTCAGCTACCCTGTTTTTTCTGTTTTCTTTTTCTGGTTTGGAGTCAAATATTTGTTGAGATCATGGAGTATCCTTGGGTCCAATTTTTGCCTAATCCTAGCAGTAAGACTTTCCCCTGTGAAGAAATTACAAAACAGAATACAGCATGTCCAGAAAAAAATCCGCAAATTTCAATATCTGTTGCTCAGATGAGGGGCATGTCTCATCTGAAAATATGGCAACTTTTTTGGACAGTCCTGGAAAACAGAGCAGCATCTGGCTGGCCTTCAGACTTCCAAGTGAGGCTATAACCAGGACTGTGATCTTACTTTTTGTGATTTGGAGTAAAGGATATTGTTAACCTAAAGAAACAAATTAAGGCTTTCAGAATCACACACTGAAGATGAGGCTTGCATGTCCTTATTGATTCACAAAGGTAAATGGAGATGATGTATACAAGTGTTGAGCATTTTAAGGTCCTGTTTAGGTTGATGCTTGTCAAAGAGTATAAAGCCAGAGAACTGGGAGACGTTTGTACATTTCACTAGGTGGTTTGAGGGGTTTTTGTAGGTTTTCCATATAAATGAATGCTATGCAAGCCATGGTTACCATGAAATAGGTACACGGTGTCTAGTGCAAAATGGCAGTAATGACTTCATAAGTAATAGCCCCACCAAAGGCATCTCAGATGTATATGCTGACACTTCTAACTGCTATCCTTATTTTTATTTTGTGAATAATTGCTCTTTCTGTATGTGACTGCTTCTTTTTCTGCTGACTCCATTCCCCTTTTGACCTGCAGACCCCTCAGATAAATATCCCAGGGATATCCTTGTTGTGTTTCAAGACAGAGGGTAGTTTAATGACTTGTGAAAGTGTCTGTTTCAGCCTTTAAATAATTTACATGTTACCATGTTTTCCTCAGTAAACTGTGGTAATTTCCCTTCTAGAAATAATAGGTAAACCATTCTTGTAACTTACACTTTATACAACACTACAGTTAGAAAACAAAAAATGGAATTATCACCTGCTTGACAGGATCATCTCTACAGAAGAAAAGAATTAGGGTCTTTTGCTAACAGGAAACTTAAAACTTATTACTATGCTTCACTCAGGTATGTGTGAAAAACAAACAAACAAACAAATATAAAAAGGCAGACTTCTCAGCTGCCCACCTCTCAAGTAATTGGGCTGCTCTCAGGACTCACAAGCAACAGCACATCCCAGGGCAAAGCACATGTACAGTTGCCTTCAAAAGCCTTTTATTTTTCTTTTATTTGCTCACTTGGGGTCTGGACAGAAACTTCCTATGGGTAAGACCCGGCTCACAGACCATCAGTTGCATAGCTTTGATCTAAATGTGCTTTACTGCCTCTTCTAGTTTTCTTCTTGCTGGACTACTGACTGATGGTCTACATACAAGGTTTTGTACTTTTCCTACTACTTTCCTTAGTGTGTTTTTACCAATTTAATCCTTAGTATCATTGAATTAGTGTAAATATGAATTGCTTAGAGGACTTATAAAGCACTTATTATAAAGTTTCTTAATGATGATATCTTAATATGCCTATCTGTGAATTTATACATTTAAGAGCTCAGTAGCTCAGATAAACACAGGATATTGTATGAACCTGGCTGGCTTGGTCTGAATTTTGGCATTTGCAAATTGTCAGTTTCCTATGATATAACCTATAGACACGAGCAAGATTCTTCTAAGAAATCCAGGGGTTGAGATCCGTATTTTTGCGCCTTCAAGGGCTAAGTAATAATTTCTACAGTTCACATCAATGGGAGTGATTCAACCCTTCTGAAAATTAGATGAATGCTTATTCAAGAGACTAGCATTAGACTTTTGCACAGTGTTATTTAATTTTAACTTGTCTACACTCCCTTTGTCCAAAGGCTAATAGAATATAATTACACTAGGCTAGGAAAAATTTGATAATGTTGTAGGCAGCCTTACATTCAAAAATCCCTATTGTCACTTTTGCCCTGATAACTCTGTCAGTGACATACTATTTTATCTCTCAGTCATAATCAAGTGAGATGAAAAATATTCTGAGAAGCAAACGTATGAGGAAACAACAGGAGGTACACATCAACACGAAAGATGCAACAGCCCACCATGCACGTACTAGAGCAAAGGTCTTCATTGCCTTACTATCATAACCATTGGGTTTAAGCCTCTTTTCACAGATGCCAAAGGACAGTTTAAATTAGCTTCAACTATTGCATGACCAGGCTTGATTAAGTGATGGTTTCTGCTGGACTTCAGCATGCTGAGTAATACCAACTCTGGGAACAGTGTAATGGAAAGAAAAAGGACAGGATTTGGAATACATTTGGTGCTTCATTTCTAGCATTTCCTCATTCTCCTCAACTCTTGATGTAGCCAAATATCTTCATATCCACTTCTGAACAAGATTTAGGCTGCAATAACAAAGGTATATGATGAGCATATTTAACTAGCGCAATACTTTTACACAAATTTAAAAGCACTGCCCCAAGAAGACACAAACCTTTAACTAAATCAGTCCTCTACAACAAAATGGTGATTACATTGGGATAATTTCTGTATATACATAACTTTACTACGCATTTGTTTCATGGCATGGATTTAAGTTTGAGAAGCTTCCCTCTCTTTTTGAAAAATTAATGTGAACATTTTGGAAAAAAGAAAAAGAAAAGAAAACCCACATAAAGAGCATTAAAATTCTGGCTCTCCAGCCCCAGGAGCTGATCTTACACATTTGTAGTTAAGTATGTTAGCAACTCTCAGCTGTTTTGCATTGCCTACAAATTACTGATGTTGATACAAGTTAAGACTGAGTTCTAAAGCTGTTTCTCTTACTAGTGAGTGCTTGCTTTTCAACATTTTAAAGTGAAGATGTGAACAAACCTTTGAAAAGTGACTGAATATTTCAATGCCAATATATTTTGCATGTAAAATATAAAAATCTCTGTGTGTTGCATTTGAAATCTGATAAATATTTATTATCAATGCTGTTTGCTTTTAATCTGTTCGGGATATCATTCCTCCAGCTCTTTAGTACTTAAACAAAAATGGCATTTACATTACAATATTGCTTGCCAACAATCTCATTTTCTGGTTTAGTCAGCAGCCTTCATGCTTGATTAGTCTTTAATTATACAAATACCTACATATTAAAAAAGTTTTCTTTTTTTCCATACTTTGAGCATGTAATTATTTTCTCTTGCATGCAATAACCTTTAATTTTAGGATTAAGCAACTGATTCTCCTTAGTATGGATGGATTTTTTCAAGTGTTAAAGCAAATTTGGTTATTGTATTACGAGTAGGAAAATTAACTTTAGGAAAACCTTTCATTAGTGCATTTGACAGCACACTGAGCAGCTGACAGAAACTTCAAAATATTCAATATACTTGAAAACAAAATGGATACCAGTTCTGTGTCCTCTGAAGTCAACAGCAATACTACTCTGAATTCAGCAAGAGAGCGACTGGGGCTATACGATTCCTCTTTGGAATATTCCTTGCTTTTGTAGTACTAGTGTTACAGCAGTACCTAGAAGCCCAATGCACGATCAAGGCCTCATTGCATTATACCAAAAAACTGTAAAAGTTTGCAGTCTAAAGAGATCAAACAATGGTGGGAGAATCAACAAAAGAACAGAAAGACGAAGTGACATGCCAGTCAGTGACAGAGCTGGGACTGCAGTCTGGTGCTCCTGACTCCAACCACCCATTTACTAGAGCATTTTGCTTCCTGATGCAAATTATTTTTCAAAAGTGAATTCGGTAAGCAGAGGCATAACTTGATAATGAGATTAGACCTAGATATGCAGATTGTATGTGGCAGTAAAAGAACTCCCTCCCCTCCTTTCGCTGCAGTTTTTACTCATGAGAGCATGGACTGCCAAGTCTGGGTCTACAGGACTGACATATGTTGTCTCTATACCTGCTTGTACATTTGAAGTACCAGTGATTTCCCCCTAGACATACTCTTTGAATGTCTATGGGGAAAACATCAAGGATTTTTAGAATGGCTTGGTTTTCTCAAGTTTTGTTTATTTTTATATTTGTTTTACATGAACTGAAAATTCTGTCAGACACATTCTGATTGCATGGAGAACATATTTTATAGTCAGAAGAAAGTTAAAAAAAAAGGAAGCTGTAATTCTATAAAGTTGGGGAGGGAGAAGAGGGGAAACCTTCCTAATGGCATATTGAGCTTGCTCCTGTCTCATTTGAGAGCTATGAGAAACCTCGTGCCAACTTCCCTAGTAGTAATGTTAGGTCTCGTTATAAAGTGAAAAGTTGCAGACAGAGGTAGGACGGAAATTTACACAGCATCTTATTCCAGAGTGGTGATCAGTGTTACAATTTCAACCTTTCACAATGCCAATCCTTCTGGGTTTTCTGTGTCTCTGTCCCAGTGGAAAAGGTCAGTAGGAATTAAGGCATTATGAATAACAAAGACATTTTTTTTCTCCCCTCTCCTTCTCCCAACATTTTCCTTTTCCTCCCTAAAATCAGGCCCTATCCCTGAGGAATTATACACTGATGGAAGCTGCACCCTCAGATGAATCCTGGGAAGGTGGTTGACTTCTCCTTACTTGCCCCTATCTGGACCTTGATCCAGTACAGCCCTAGTTCTAATCATCTGCCCCCATAGCCCATGGAGCACCCATGTGTTGGCAGCTCTGCTTGGCACTCTGCGAGGTGTCCCCCACCACCTGGGGAAAGGTCAAGAGGAGATCAGCCCTCTACCACCTCCTGTCATGTTCCAGCTGGAACCAGCATTCCACAAGGATAGCACTGCCCAAACTGGGAGGAGAGCAACAAGAGACAGAGACAGCACTCCAGCTGGGTTTGGCTATCCAAATGGGATTGTAAGGTCACTATGGTGAAAATCATAAGAACATTAGCAACTAAGAATTTTTATATCACTTGTTATCACATTCATTCGGAATCATCTTCTGATACCAATGTATTGGCCATCACTACTACAGAGCACCGCTCTGTACTGTGACTGGGCCCATATTTTAGGGTTTTCCTTATAGCATCTGTATGTTTGCTAAGAGCCTAAGATCCTTCCAGGTCTGACTGCCTCCCTGATGCTTTTTACAAGCATACAAGTATTTCTTAAGAGGTATACAAAGATATTGCAGCAGTGATTGCTGCTTTAAACAATCTCAGCTCCTTTAAGAACCAAAATGCACCATCATCATTCCTTTAGTAAAAGGGATAAACCTAGCAATATATGATGTGCTATTTGCATACATCAGTTTTTCTTTTCTGGAAACTCAGCTTTGCCTTCCAATCTCTTTTACAAACATAACCTAGTTTGGTTCTCCAACTGGAAGCCTCACAGGATATTTGGTCATGTCTAAGCTATCAGAAATAAGTCAAATTCCTGTCCTGCAGGAAATTCTTCTAATTTAAGATCTAATTTCTGATGCAAGTGCAGATGAAAGATGCAATATTGAAATGTTTCAGCAAACAAAAAATTGCATTTGAAAATGGTGAAGTATTTCAGCAGATTTCAAATCATTACCATGAATTAAAATGTTTTCAATTTCTCTTGTTAAATCACTATTTTTTAGGCAATTCAATGTAATAAATTGTTTGTATACAACCTAAGCTGATTTTAAACAAAAGCTATCCTCAGTTCTTTCCATTTCCCAGGCCTAAAATAGAAAATTAAAATGAAATTTGGGGCAGGAGAGAAACCAACTTTGTGGAATTACATCATTGTTGGAAAAGAAAAATCACTTAGAAAATTCCTGATCAGTTTAAGGTACTACAGTATCAAAAAAAAAAAAAAAAAAAATTGGGCATATTTTAAAGGTAAGACAATTTTTTTTTTTCTGAGACTCACAGTGCTCATCTATTTTCATGTTCTCTTTCCTTTACTTAATTTCCTTTCTCAGCTGGTGGCAAATATCTTCATTTCTTGACTTTTTCCTGGATCAGCAGCAAAAAATATGGTGGTGCTACAAGATGGGTTGTCCTAAAAATCTTTCAAACCTTGCTGGTGGAATGAATACTAGGAAACCTGCAGAAGACTTCTCTTCCAGATGAAAATTTTATGGTGGGGCCCCTTAAGACCCACAGTCTATCTCGTTCTAATATGGATTCAACCAGTGATTTGTATGTTTGGTTTTTTTTTTTAAAAAAAAGGTTATAGTAGAATGCAGTATATTTGAAGTACATAATTTAAAAATAAATTTTAGGATCATCACATCTGTAAGAGACCAAGTCTGACTGTTGATTTCCTACCCGCCAGGACATGCCTTCTCATGTGCTGCTATATACCCATTTGCTTAAATGATCCTAATTTCCTCATATCCTAACCCACTAGGAGCTCTTAGAAATACACATTTTCTGACTTATGCCTGAGGTGGTAACCTCTGCCCTTTTAATTTTCCAATTTCCACATAATTAATTGTTGGTTACTTCAAACAACAATAGAAGGTTGGTGGAGAAAGGGGAAAAATGAAACAAGAGGGATTTGGAAAGCTCATGTTTCCAGTGCGACCCCTTGGATAAAAGGATATTTTTTTCTTTTGCCTAATTTGTTTCTAGTTGCAGCACTAAGGTCAGAATAAGCCAAGAGAATGAATGGAATAAACGTCCTGATGGGCTGCCCGAAGCTGCCTGGTGTTACGGATCAGCGTAAAACCAGCTCTCTTTCCTCTGCCTGGGCCGATGTAACTCACTGGAGTGGCAAATTACATCAGACCTACAGCTGTAACCCGACATTATGATTAATTTGATCAGTAATTTCTCCTGTTTTTCATTTTAATCGGTGTGACTATTCTGCTGTGGCAGGTCTTTCAGATCTAATTAAGATAAATTTCAGAGTAAAAGACTTGGCAGAATTTTCGAGTCAAATCCGAGCGTCAAGTGTGAAGACCTGCAGCACCAGTCAATCAATTTCCAGTAAAGACGGCAGGCTGTAACTCAGCAATCAACCCATTAACACTTAAGCAAATTTCATAATCTCCAGGCCTGTGCTTAGTCACTCTCTCAAAACATTCTGGCTACCAATAAAAAAGAAAAAGTATTACTATTTTTTTAAACACCTGCTCTAAACTGCCTCTACTAAAACCATCAACAGAATTCACAAATGGACACTCTGATAGATCTCAGCAATACTGCTGAAAAAAGGCTTAATTTTGGACTTTAAAATACAGTCTGGAATGGCTTTTTTTTTTTTCTTTCTTTTTTTTTTTTTGAGGCAGTACCTAGAAGATGAGCAACCTCTTTTAGGTGCTTCTTTGTACAAGGAGCCTTGAATGATATGACATCAGGGCTATACCACTTCCAGAACATTGCTCCTCAATCAGATTCAACAAGCCCACTAGGTTCTCCGTGTTCATTTGGTCCACTGGCTTCCAAGTAGAAGAATTTTTTTCCCACAGAACTAGAAACCAGTGATGACTTGCAATTTTTTTCTTTTTTTTTTTTTTTTGCTTTATTACAAAGGGGTGAGGGGTATGGAAAAATAGGGGGAAATAAAGTAATGTTTTGGGATATTGTCTACTTCCCTGAAAATTTTTGGAAATACGAGTGCAAAGAGAAATTAAGAGAAATGAATGCTAGCAAAACAGATCCACTGGATTTAAAAGAGTATCCGAGGGGCTGTGTCAATTTTTTCTGTCCCTAAGATCCCCAAGGGTCCTCCTCTCTGCCTAGAGAGGCTTTGGAAATAGAAGAGCTTATGGGACATGGATACTTTCCCAAATTTTTCCTGGGAGGATATTATTTATTTATTTCCCCATTTATTAAATACTTCAGTTGCTTTAGGGAGTTTATTAAATGCTCCCATTTCAGGAGCCAGAGCTTGCTAGGCAAACAGTTCCACTTTCCTTCAGAGAATTCTCTAGCAAATGGTTTCCTATATTAGCCTCAGCTTCTGCCCCTTGGGTGCTAATAATGCCAGTTGTTTTGCTCGAAGATTAATTTCCTTTGCTTTAAATGTGAGTCAGACACCAGTACTCCTTGTGCTTCTGAAAATAGTAACACTTGCAGAGTATATTTGGATGGACCAGGCAGCCAGTGCTCCAGCTGAGAGAATGTTTCCTCAGGGAATGAAGAGACTTGCTTATAAAGTCTCTTTGAGAACCCTTAAACATCTCTTTGCTCTGTTTAAATGCAGTATTCAGCAGCTTTACAGTGTGAAGTCCCAATGCCTCAAAGACCCCAAAAAGCAGTGAGCTTCTGAAAGAAGGAAGACAGCTGAGGAGGAGATCTGAAACCCTACTCAGTCCTGTGGATGGATGCAGTCTTACACATAACTGAAACTAGCCTTTCTGTGGAAATGACGCCCATGCATCTCCATGTAGACACGAAGGGTAGCAGCCCTCAGACAAGCTAGCCATGCCAGGAAACCAGCTTGCATACCTCTGCCCTGTGCACTGGGGCCAGGGAGCATGGTACAGCACAGTGCAGAGACACCCGAGTGTCCAGCTAGGACAAACTGCCATCTTGCCTTATCAGAGTGGCCTAGACGGTGGCAGACCCAGAAAGGGTGAGGAGGATCATGGAAGTGCCCAGAAGAGGTAAGAAGAGAAGAAGAAAGGAGGCCCTGGATGCACCGAAACTCAGAGCCAACAATTTCTCAGGCAACGTTCAAGTTTGTGAACAGTAATGTCTGTGTGGTTCACAGAACTACTGTCGTGCCAGAAGGAACAGCACAAAAACAAAAGGAAGGGACCTGAATCACAATAGCATTTGCAATGGGTAATAGCATGTGTGTGTGTGTGGTACATCAGTATGACCATGACTTTCTAGCTAGTGGAAATTTTTACACAAGTGCTTGCCTCTTCCACTCATGAAATCACCTTTATCAACCCACAAAAATAGCTGAAATATTGTAAGAATACTCAGAAATTCAAAACTGTCAGTAGAACAAGATGTTCAAATCTTTCTGGATCTGATTCAAAAGAGCAGGGGATGAAATATGCAACATATTCTCAAAAGTTCACCAAGCTCAACTGAATTTAGCTGAGTGTAGGGGAGTTTCCATGCTATTAGTTTAGAGCTGAGACCTAGGTCTTGCCAGTACCTCCTGGAAATCCACCTAAGATCAGCACTTCAACAGGCTCACTCTAATCAGCTGGTGGGCATGAACCTTCCTGAATAAATGTCCGCTGTACGTGTCTATATTATCTATTGCCTTGTGATGCGCAATATCTCACTCCCTATTGAAACCAAAAATTAGGAAATTTTGGAAAATGTGTTCAAAGCACTGCGCTTGCTCACTGTTTATAAAATATTTCTTTGTCAAACTGATTGCTAAGTAACTTGAGAACAGATTCAGTCATACATTGCACAGTATCATATGCAGGAAGAAGGCTAGATAATTTTAGCAAACCAAAAAAACCCCTCAGTGGGATTACTGGTGTCATAATCTTGATCAAGTTTTCCTGATCTCAGGATTCAATAAGCATGAGAAAAATACAGCAGGTCTTGGATATGATCACAGACATAAAGACAGCCCATGACTATAGGCCTTGCAAACTTATCCCAGCTGCCTTCCTCAAACCAACAGACACTTGGTTCTTTCTTTTGTATGTTAAATATATGTAAATTATCAAAGTGTCACTAAACACTGAGATTTCTTTAACGTAGATTTTTCCTTAATGAGAAGCTAACCAGTGAATGAGGTTGTGGGGGAAGGGAAAGGGCGGTTTGGTTTTTGTGACTGTTGGAGCCTCAGGCATCTGTGGACACATTCTCTCTCATTTACAGTGAGTGTTTCAGCCTTTCTGCTTTTCTTTTCTCCTTTGTTATAAAAGTGTTGAGGTTCCAAATACATTATTTAAGATTAGTATGAAAATTTAATCTGAAAGAGGTTCTGGTTTTGCTATCCTAGAGTTTGCTATTACTTGGAAGATTTTTCTGCTGTTGTCATCTCCTCACTTCCCTTCTTCCCTCCTTTTATTATTGTTTTTTTCTCACGCATCATCTTCCGTCAGCTGCAGTTGTTGTAGGTAGGCTTCTATAACAAAAAGGTGCTTTAGGAAAGAGTTCTGAAAACGGTCAGAATAATTTTACAGTGGGGCAATCCCTGGGGGATTTCCTGTTTGTCTGTTCCTATTCGCACATGAACAGAACAGTAGAAATCATTGGGAATTCTTCTATTCCTATAGTGCAGCTCTCCCTTTGTAGATCTAGCTGTGGGTACGTTCATCTTATCCATAGCACTAAAACATACAGTGAGTGTCAGCACCAGAAGCTAACCTCCATTTGGAGCCAGTTAAATATATGTTGCTGATACAAAGTGCCTTATTCTGGTAGTCAAGCAGAATAATTGGCTCCTTAGTACTTGGCTCATCTGATTTTATACAGCATATAATCAAGATCTTATGGCTCCAGAAATTTAATTGAATGGAAACCCTGTAAGAGGTGCTAACTATGCTTTGAAGTTGCAACATGCTGACCATTCAAGAACCTGTGTAATTTGCCATGTAATAACACTAAACATTCACAGGAGAAGCATATTTGGAGAAGTGTATTTTCCCAGAAGTAAAGGCTTCAAAGTCCCTGATATGCAGCATCAGACAGGTTGTCTTTCACCTCTGGATTCCTTTGTCTAAATCAATTGATGCAATGAAAGTAAAAATCAGACTACGATTATCTATATGAGGAATTTCACCATTTTAAAATGAAAGGATGAAAGTCTTCCGTCATCTACCTCACCCACCACCTCCTGAAACACAGCTCTGCTTTGGAAAATTCTCCTCTGGTTTGTTGCCTTTTGCAAATCAGCGATGACTCTGGTTCTGCAGTGTTTTGCTTTTACCAGCATAAATCTAGAGCATCATCACTAATGTCAGCACAGAATCCAGGCACTGGAACCTAAAGTGAGGTTTTTCATCTTTCTACACAATCATTAAAAGACTTCCTAAAAATAATAGTTTTGTAACTACAATCCAGCCCACTGAACTGAGTAAAGAAGAGTGATAAAATTAGAGCAGAGTATTACAGAACAATCTGACAAGAATCGTTCTGAGACTTTTAGCTGGTGTACAATGCACTGGTATTATTAATTTCTGATCAGCTAGCAAAAGTACCTCACCCAGGTATACCTAAGCAAGTCACTTTCATTTAATTTGCCTTCTGAAGGACATGACAGCATCTGTACATTTTGAGATGTAATTGCTGTTATCCTTCAGAGTTTTTTGAAACAAACACAATCATCCTCCTGAATTACTGACTTTCCATGACAATTTTTTGAGGTTGCATTGTTCTAAACTAATATCTTTCAGACAGATCCTGAATAATGTAAGAGGATAAAGCCCACATGAAAAAATCAAGAATTCAGAAATGAAATTTAAGCTGTCAAACTTTAACTTAGTTGATCTTTATTCCCTTAATATTCTTCAAACAAAACCCATTTCATTCTAGTTCATAAAGAACATTACCTTAGAGGCCATAATATCTCTGAATTTTGTTCTAGGTCGATTTTTAAGTTAAAGCATTAGACATTAAAAAAAATCCACATTCTAAGTAGCTATTATGAACTGGATATATGAACTGCTGTGAAACGTGTGCTCCCTCCTTTTTTTTTTCTTTTTTTTTTTTATGTTTGTGCAGAAGAAAAAAATTTCAGATCCAGTCCTCAAGCTAGATGTACGGGGGTAAAAAACCTTTTCACTGCAGGGTTTAGAATGCAAAGCCAAATTTCATAGAGATCTTACCACTGCTCTGCTTCAGAAAAGTACCCAAACACATCCTTCAACCATATATAAAGTGCAACAGCAGTTCCTCTAGAAATATTTCTGAGCGTCCCTTGTTTGCATATTTAAGAGTCTCACCATTCTCAGCAATATGACAGACCATGTTTCAAGTTCTTTAGCATTTCTTAGGGAAGCTTAAGAAGTATTACACTTGCTGTAGAAATGCTGTAGAAATAGCTAGAAGGCCAAACTAATGGCCCTACACACATCACTAAGGTGAGGCCTGAAGTACCATCCTGAATTCTGGCTTCTCTTCTGGATGTCAGCACACAGCGTATTTGTATCTGTGAACAAACTTTGGGTTTTCATGGCTATTTAAATGGCAAGAATCAGAGCGGAAAGAACATTAAAAATACTTATCCCCCAATTTATTAGTAACTCTTTAATGTTGAGCCAGAGCTGACAGCTAATGACTTCTAATTCCTTGACTGTTCTGAAAGTGTCCCAGTCACGCAGCTGGCTTAGCAGTACTGGCTGAGCTCAGCCCAGTGGGAATGCCAGACCTCTCATGCTAGTGTCTTTCATTAACTCTAATCTCAGTTCCTAAAAGGCTTAGGGGATAGTGTTTGAACTAAAACCACCTCAGAGTACCTCATTCCCTCCTTCCACTTCTGTTGAGTCTGCCACATCCAGACTGCCCTCAGAAGGGTAGTTGTGAAGATAAGCATGCTAAAGAGAGCAATGTGCCAAGGTATCTCCATGAAAACATTGACATTGGCACCTCCTGTGCAAGGAATTATTGGTTTTACTTACTTCTATTGTACTTCTGCAAGTGAGATGTGACCCTGGAGAGCTAACAGTAGAAAGTGCTTCTACTGGCCTGTACCTGTAGGTCACAGATGAGACTGGAAGTACTCCAATTCAGTTGAGATTCACCCTGGGACCAGAGGCTGTATGAGAGCTAAGACTTCAGATTCAGCGTTAGTACAACCCTCCTGAGATATGTTCACTAAGATAATCCAACTTCCTCCCTACCCCAACTCTAACTTATGTGTGCATTTGCTTTGTTTGGAAAACTGAATGCCTTTTGTAGCACAATATTTAGCAGGCAGTTTTAGCAACATATAGCATATACAGTTAGTGTCCATACATTACAGCTGTACTAAGACAATAAAATGTAACAGAAGCTCCTCTGGAAATATTCCTGTCTGTCAATAATCTGCATACTAAAGAGTCCCAAAGCACTCACTAGCATGATAGACTGGGCATTAAGTGGTGCCTAAGTAACCCTTAAGACAATACACAGAAGAAGCTCTAGGAACATTATGCTCTACTATAAGCAAAAGCTCAGGAAGCAAGGACACCTCTCTTGTGGACTTTTAAGTCTATTATCTAAACCATTAAAAAATCAGATTTGATGCAATTTAGTTGAAGCTCAGATTAATGCAGGTTTAACTGGCCACATGGCAAACACAGCTTCTTGTAAACCAATTCCCTTAATTGTTTGAAAAAGGATTTTTTAATTACTAAGCTAATGCAGTTTAATTTCTGCAGGAAATGGAGCCGAATCCATCAGTGTGGATAAAACCTTTAAAGTGGGGTCTCAAAATTTAGAGAATAAAGTGAATAGAGACTTTGCTGGTTTCTAAGTGCAGTTCAACTGCCCAGTTAAAGACACTCTGCTCACTTCACAGACCACCCTGGTGTTTATTCAGACTCATACTTGTGGGTACTGTCAAAGCTGTTCTTGCAGGACGTGAATATAGCATGACACATGTAGTGCGAGAAAACCCAAGTAAGAAATTAGGACCACTGGATCAGAGCTCTTCTGTTTCTGCCTGGGAATTCCAAGACAGGCAGAGCCCAGCATTAGTGTAGGTGCCACAGATGTTGGTCTATTAGAAAACATCTGTGTCATTGGAGTGAGCATCTAGGAAAGGCATTAACTGGCATTCTTAGCTTTGGAATATATACTGAGACTCTTAACAGAAGTATTTGATTCTTAGCAGGATAAATGTTGGGACTGTCATTTTAAGAGGAAGGATAACCCATCCATCCCTTGCACATATCCACCAGCAGAAGCTTAATTTCTTTTAGGAACAGTCAGGATCATCTGCTAATGAACAGCTAACTTTGCTGTCCTCATAAGTTACCACAAAGGGTGAATGACTGCTGGACGAACGCCATTTGCAAAGGTCACATGCTGAATCCATGGAAAAAATTACATCATTTTCTATGGGTTATATGATATGGACTTTAAAAGCAAAAGAGGAGCAGACTAGGACCATCATTAGTTATGCTTTTCTGGTTTATCAGGCCTTTTAGCTGTTCTAAGCTGCATGCCTTAAGGATTAACTAATACGAGGTAGAATTTCTCAGCCTGTATGGTCAGAAGGTGTAACCTTCACATGATTTCCCCTTGCAGGGGGAGAGTATGCACTTTCTGTTGTTAGACCGTCAGAGACTTGTACATAGCGTCCTACCTGCAATGGATTTGGTGAAGTAAGAGGAGATGGAAGGCCATGCCCTGGTGACTGGCTAGGTTTCTGGGGGGAGCTGGAGGACTGTGGGGCTGGAGGCGGTTGGCTCTGGCTCTGGGACTGTGTTTGGTTCTGCTGTGGTGGTGCTGACGGCTGTGGCTGCTGGGTCTGCTGGGGTGGCTGTGGAGTCTGTGCCTGCTGACCTTGCTGCTGCTGCTGGCTTTGCTGCTGTTGCTGTTGCTGACCTTGTTGCTGCTGCTGTTGATGCTGGAGCTGCTGAAGATGCTGAAGCTGTTGAAGCTGGGAGTTCAGGGATGAGGTAGCTGTGAATTGAAGAGAGGGAAGGGAGTTATGGAGGTTTCAGTAATACCTACTGTATTAAAAATATTCTGGATTAAATTCTTATTCTGTTACATTGTGGGGCATACTGCCCACTGAGGTCAACTGGCCTCAGACTTCAGGTTGTGGCAGGAAACACATTCCCATCAATAACAGCCTGTGGTTCTGCCAGTGCAGTTCTGTGGTAAGAGTTGGACTTCACTGGAGGCAATGAAAACAAACCTTTGGAAGGGCTACACCTCTGCACACAGGACAGGCACCAGAGCTGACCAGCAGCCTTTGCTCAGACAAGCTTACCAGTGAAGCCAATGGAAATTTGAAAAAATGGAAGGCTGCCTAGAGAAGAGGCGAACAGGATGCCACTGTACACAGCATAGCAAGAACTCATAACATGAACTGGTGTGGTTATATAAAGAAGGAGAAAACCATAGTTGTAAAATAAAGGATGCTCTGAAAAGAGCTTTGTCATGTCTTTATACAGCAGATGTCAGGAAATAAAACACTCAGCTGTAAAATTTCTTGTGCAATGAATACGTAGCAAAAATACCCAATAAAATGTGTGTGCCTTTGAAATTAGCACTGCTCCTTATCATTCACATCTAAAAGCTGTAAAGTTCCTCTTATGAAATAGGGTGCACTTGCACTGCTGACTTACTCCTGGCAGTAAAGGTCTGTCATATTTTGCTAGCATGTGCTCCAAATGTGAGGCTTGGAAACCAGTGGCTCACATCAACCTGCTGGCACAGAGGAGCAAACTTTATCTCCCAGAGACACTTTCAAATTGGCTAGGGCATTCATTAAATTCAGGAAGGCAAGAAGTGTGCCACAAGGATGTCACCAAGGAAGAACAGCTTTAAGCAGCAGCCAGAACATCACAGGAACATGATGCTTTCTGGCGTTATGCCCTGAATAAGTCACCTGGGTCTCCAGCCTCACCCACTTTAATCAACATCTTAGGGGTTGTGGTAGACAGCTGTAAGATCCCAAGAGGAATGGCTTACAAGGTCATTGCACTATTTTGCACTCTGTATACTGCTTTGCCAACGCCACTCTGTATTCTAATTTCCATCAGCAGAAGCCAAAGTAAACTGGGAATGAATCAAATTTGTTATTTCTAAAATGGCATTCAGATTTCATGGCCAGAAATTCTGTTCACCAAGTTATTTGTGGATTGGCAGATAAAGCCAAGTCATCTCCACTTTCTTTTCATGCCGACATCCCTATTTCAGCTTTCTAGATGTCTATGCCCTGGGGATGAACCTGAGGTCTTGGTATGACTTATGAAATCAATGAGCCATGAACTGGAATAAGCGAAGAAAAAAAGAATAGAAGACAGAGAAAGATGAGGCAGAACGGGTAAGCCAGTATAGGCTTTATGAAGGAAAAGTAAAAGGCTTGGTAGGAAGAGCTGTTGGTCATCCATTCCTATAATCATAGCTGCTCTAAATTTTCTTTCACCAGAGGCAGGAATCAAGCTACAAATATGCCTTTACAAGAATTATAGTCATGTATGTGACTTCAACAAAGAACCTGAATAATGCAGAGAAGGAGGACTGGTAACACCAATATATTTCCATCAGGAAAGTTCCTAATGGAAGTTTTGTGTTTCAACATAAAGCAGAGTGACCACCAGATTAAAAACATGCATGGTATTTCATGCAAAAGAAATCAGCCTGGAGAAGTAAGGGTACACTCCCATCAACTCCATGATCAGAACTCGTATCTAAATGCCCCAAAGCCAAGAGGGTAGTAAGTGGAAATATAATCTAAGGCGTATGAAAACAAAGAATGGAGAAGGTGTGTATACAAGAAAGCAACTGCACAGACAAATACTAACCATAGCGTGAAGCATCTCAGAGAGCAAGGAATACTATTCACCAATTCCATCTGTAGGTATGTACACTGAGGCGGAAAGACCCTTCCCATTCCCATGAGGTAAAAACTAATCTAGACCAGCTCTTTATCTTGTGCAGGCCATTTCCTCACCTGTGATAGCTTAGCAGTCTGGACAAACCTTTGATAACCAGAACCAAGACTACAAATACAACATGCCCTTACTGCTTCCACAGACTCCAGTATAGAAATTAATGCAAAGACACCCTACAGAAGCATAACTTGTAATACATGCAGCTCATAGAGAGGAATGAGGGACCGTTTCATATCCTATGTGCACAACTGGACAGGAAGAGACAAAACTTTCTCTATAGCAAACTATAGTGGGGGGGGGTTTGTACTGCAATGCTCCCCAAACCCTTTTGCTCCCACAGGGCACTCCTAAAGGCCACAGCTTGGAAGAATGGATTTGTCAGAATGCCATATGTTGTATGCAGGGCACTTGGGACAGGCATGTAGTAGGGGACAGGCAAAAGCATTCGAGGTGGAGGAGAAGCCATCTACTGCAACATTTTTGGAGCACAGAACATGTTTGGCTCCTGGAGTTATGCCTTTCAGCTAGAATTTGGAAAATATGGCCAATAATTAAAAGAATGCTGGAAGTATCAATTTGAGATAACATGAGGTAACATAGGACAGAGGGATCACTATGATTCTGATAACATAAGAGAAGAATGGTAAAGAAGCCCAGAGTGTAAAATAAATGAAGTTTCTTGACAAACTAAAACAAACAAAGGGGTGGTTACATTACATTGCAATAAGTTTATTATTTTGTGCGTTTGCATGTAGCTCAGAGCAATCAAAAGACTAATATTTAATAATTATTCACATTAGTGTTCACCACAGAGTATATGATTTTCTTTCAGGATGCTTTCCTTGAAATATTGCCAAACAGTGATATAAGCAGCCTTGCAAAATTGCAGTCTAAAGCATAGATACGGATATACAGAAATAGTACTGATATGTTTGTTTACCATTGGACAAAAATCCACACTTATTGAAATGCGGTTCTCCTAAATGTATGAATCTGCTGAAGAAAGAAAGATTATATTGTTGCACGTGTTGCGATTTACTTGCTAGAACAGCCATCCTAATGGTGTAGACCTCAGTTTCATTAATGAGTCATGCCTTTGATCAGCTGTTGAATTACATTCTTAAAAATTAAATCTTCAAGCTTCCATTCTCCACAAGACCAATACTCTCTTTAATGGACATTTTGATTTGCACATTCTTTCTTCTGCCAATACATAAAACAAGAGGCAGAATCCAGAGGGAAGAAAAAGAGGAAAAAATGCCTCAAGAGCTTTTTTTTTCACCTAAAATTTTGCAGGTTCAGGTCCTACTGGGCTGCTAATGTAACCAATGTCGAATGACCATCACCAACATACTTCTGTGCATTGACAATGTGAGCAGATGCAATCACTCAGGAAGCCTGATCTGTCCAATGAATGAAGAGAGTCTGAAGTTGACTTGGAAAACATCAAGTTTGTAAATTCTGTGGGCATGCCCAGCACTCCCAGATGATGGCTTGATACGGAGATTTTTTCATCCCCATCCAGGAGCAGAAAAGCTTTGCATTCAGTACTGCTCAATACTTGAATGTTGGCCAATGCAGGAATATCAGTATCTCTACCATTCACTTTTGTACTGGAAGCGCACTCATTCTTGCAGGGGCAGAAGGTGGTCCCTTGGGGAAAATTTTGTTGATGGAGAAAAGTTACTTCATGGAAAAGTTTCCAAGTTCATTGCCAGCAACTGCACAAAATTATTCAAATAACTTCTTGTCTTTTCATATAATTCCTTTAAAAAGCCTCTCCAAAGCCTACTATCATGCTGAGCTATAAATTGCATTGAAGTGGCTTAGTGAGGTATGATTGTTTAACATGCTGTTGCTAAACAAACAGATATGGAATTGGAAGACAGACTGTTAGATCAGACAAGGCTTTCCCAAAGCCACACAGTAGGTGTACTGCAAAGGTGGATTTAGGGCTTCGGATCGTGCCTGCAGTCCAGTGTTCATGCTGCCTGATTGCACTGCCTCTCACAATGTGTGTACTATCCACAGCAGGGTTTGTGTCACATTATTGTTTGTAATCAAATCCAGTCCAACTCCCAGAGCTTGCTTGCATAGCTCATCCATTATAAATCGTATACCTGTCCAGCATTTGTCACTTTCTGCAGAGCTTGGAGCCTGATGGAATTTCAGGTGGTACAACAGTGCTATGTCTGCATGTATAAAAGATAACATGCATTGCCTACCTCACAGGAATCTTTTTATGACTTACTGGCTAGCAGCTGGCTAAAACTTTGACATATCTTAAGTGAGAAGTGCCTACTTTCTTTCAGAATTGCATTCAAGAATTAAAAAGGCTTGCAAAAAGTTCTTTCTGTGGTTAAAAAACCCAACATAAAGTACATCACTTTAAAAGAGAGATAATTAACTAAAAATGCCTGCAAAATCCACAAAAGCTGTGTGACATTTCAACTTTCCTTGAGAAAAATACGTGTTGAATATATACCAGGTATCCAAGAAGATAGTAAGAACTAATATCTACAAAGAAACAATGCCATTGAGGGGTTTTGAAACTTAAGTTTTAACTATAATTTCTTGGTTGCTGTTGTGCCATGGCAGACTTCTCAAGGGATCACCCCACTTTTTATGATTATACTTTAAGCGGATTATGCCTAGCCACAGTTTCAAAGCATTTACATTAGAATAAGAGATATGGAGTTAAGTGGTGCAAATGGATGGTCAAGAGGCAGTGAAAGCAAACTTTCTGATCTCCCAGGTCACCTACTTCTATACTTGTCAAAGACCTTAGACTACTTTAAGGACTAAGAGAAAGTTATGATCTAAGGAACACACTCCTTGGCTTCCTTTGGGGGATACCTTAGGCACAATGCTGCTATGCATTTACAATATTTACATAAAATGTATCTTTTCATGTTTCTCTTGTATCTTCTGTTCCTTTGCTGGTTACCTACACAGGAAACTGAAATGAAACTAAAATGCCCCTCTGTCAAGTAGAGTGGTGCAATGGGAAGAATTCACCTCTGATGCAACCATGCTGAAAGAAGCAGTCTGGTCCATAACAGGGGGAATGACTGAATCTTTTTCTTAGTGGGAAAACTGAAAAGGCTTTGTCTTCAAATCCCAATCCTGATCATATTCACTGAAAGTAGTATCAACTGCCTGCTGCCTCTGGCTAACATATTATTGCATAAGTATGGGAATGTCTCTGGTTGTATTTTAAATAAAAATACACATTTTAAAGTTTAATCACATTTCTCCAAAAAGCAAGGAACATAAGTAAGCCCACAAATGTTTATATAATGAAAATAATGTAAGAATTAGGACTCTTTTCACCTCTCATTCACAATATAAACTCAGATTCTTAAGACCTCTATAGTGCTTGGCAGAAGATCAAATTAATGTTCAGGGATTCAATTTGTATCTAAAATCTGCTCTTGTGGATAAGCTTCACATAATGTCTGATTTATTTTATTAATGTTTTGTGCATGTTTGTTTCTGCGTAAAGAGGAAGAAGGGGCAGGAGGAAGAAGAAACAATTTTAGCCTACAAACTATTGTGCTACTCTAACCTCCTATTTACATAATTGCATAGATGTTCTTCACTGCCTTGATACAATGTACAATGGACTAAAAAGAAGAAAATCATACATTAAACCTTCTCCTATTTGACTGAGCACAGAACTTGACTCTTGCCTTTTCAAGGGCCTAATGCCTTTTTCCACTTCCCCAGTAACGGAGAATGGATTTGCATTGCCTTAAACTGAAAAGTGTAACTAACTTAAGCATCTGGGCTTGTGTTCGAACTGACAGGGCCCACTTTTTTTTCCACCCTGTTGTTTCTCTTCTAATGAGGTGTATGCCTTTTTTTTTCTTTGAAACAGATTTCTAAAGATTGAATACACACACTGAACAGTCTAATGCAAGCCTGTGTTTACACTGTCTCTCTCCTGGGTAATGAGGGGTAGGTTAGCCAAATACCCAACATGTTTTTCCATATGCTTGTTTTCTTTTTGAGAGCAAAATGTGAGTTGTCTTAAATATGTCAGCACCCTCTTTGTGAAAAAAAAAAAAAAAAAAAAAAAAAAGGAAGGGTTGGACTTGTGGCTGAAGAGATTAGTAATGGGATACAGAGCATATTATTTCTAAATCACTGGTTCAAATCCAGTCGAGGTCAATACAGGGAACAAAAGTCATTGCACTTTAATGGCACTTTTGAGTGTTTTCTACCTTATAGAAGATATATTAGATGTATACAAGATGCATTCACACACAGATACCCACAGAGAGCCTGCATTGAAAGCAGTCTGCCACACAGTCAAGGTAATAAATTGATGGTCTCCCAATACCTATTAGGAAGATCATAAAGACTACGGCCTTGGATGGCATCAGCTGACATCTTTATTTGCACTTTCAGCAGAGAGGATAAGGATAGAAAGAGTGAGGAGACCAAGTCATCTTCCTCTTCCTAAAGGTGATCCCTCAAGGATACCGCTGCAGAACGCAGATGGGGTTATGGGGAGAAACTTGCATTGCCAATGCTCCTCTGTACCAATTCTGCAGATAAACAGAGGGCTTTGCTTTCTACTGTTGTCATATCCAGCATCCTTCATGAGCACTAAATTCACTTTAAAGAATATAGGCAATAAAAAGGAAGTATTAAGAAGAAAACCATCATAATTTATATGGTGCCTGTGGTGTCTCCACATTTTGATGAATACTGGAACTTCCCTGAAAAACGATCCACTGCATTAAATAAATCTGACATTTTTTTTCCTTGCCAAACCTTAAAATGTATAAAAATCCACTAAAATCTTAAGGAAAAAAAAAAGGGAAGAAAAAGTTGTTGTTCTAGGTAGGGAGCTTGACTAAGCATCACGGCAAGTATATTTGGAATACTTCCCATTTTGAGATAATCTAGGGGCTATTTTCCTCTAGTTTATGACAACACTCTGTGAGTAAAGTTCCCTGAGTGTATTGTAAAAATTGCATTAACCTATTTAAAATGCCCAAAGGCAAGAACAAGCTGGAGAAATTAGACTTTAATAAGCCATTTGCTTCCTCAGCTCAAATGGGACCTTAAGCCTCATAATGTACAGATGGCTGAAACATTAACTGGAGTCAGGGTATCATCAAGACACAGGGGATCAATCGGGGAGTTGTCTCAGGACTCTCATGCAAAGACAGGCAATTAAAAATCCACCATAACATAGTCTGAGGGCAATGTAAGTGTTTGAATGCCAAAGGCTGAGTGTCAAGCAAGCGATATCTAGATCTGTTAAACTCCTAATTTTACCAGCCTGATTTTTGTGTGTGTGTGTGTGTGTGTGTGTGTGTGTGTGTGAAAACATGACTCTCTGAAGATCAGGGGGCAGGATCTTAACATCAAGTCCTTATGCCAGATAAAAGCAGTTTTCTAGTTACAGAGAGCAGGACTGGTCCCAGATTGTCCAAGAACAGAATAGTGTTGGAATGGAAAATCAAATTGAGTGGCATGGTGTTCCTACAGATTGGATTTCCAGACCATATTGAGCCCATAAGACTGTTCCTATGGAACAGAATTTAAGACAACCTCCCATTTCTTGGGAAAAATTCTGCAGGCCTCCTTTGAAAGAAACTAATTGACAGAGAAAAAAAATTATCATCTAAAGGCCAACAGAGCTAATATAAGATTTCACAGACAAAGGGATGTGACAGGGAACAGATGAATGACACAAAGAAATTAAGCTTGAAACAACAGTCTGCTGACTCAGAGAAGAATGGCCATGACTCATAATGGACATCAGAAAAAGGCTGGGCACCCTCTGCACAGGCAACCTTTAATAACAGGAACTGCAGCTTATTTTTTTCTCTCCTTGTCTCTTTCAAATGCTGTAAGTGCAGAATCCTGTCCTGCAGTTCAGGCAGCCACAGTTCCCCAGTCCACTGGGTACCCTGACATTTCTGCTGGCAAGATGGCTATGTGAGGCTTTGGGGCAAAGTCTTGTCAACAGGAACTGGCTGAACTGCCTGGTGGCTTCAAAGGGTGATTTTGCATTCTTTCAGATAATAGATCTGCAGTTGCATCTTCTATAATTGTTTATGGCAAATGGCTCTTCTGACAAAGAAATATTTATCCAGGTATAGCTTCAGCAATGGTTCTTTGAAGATCAGGAATTATTAGAAGTCTCTTCAAAGAGTCTTTGAAGTGAGTCATGTTTCCTTAACTAAAAGTGAAGTTACTGTAAGTGAAATGTACTGGTTTTTTTGTGCATGTATGTGTTTGGGCTTTTTAAACAATATAATCGAATAGTGGATCAAAGTGTTTGTGGTTTAAAAGGCTGGCCTTGATGCTGAGCTTGTGGAAGTGTCCTGAGAATGACAAAGGACAATGTCACTTTCTCCCAGCCTCAACTGAGTGAAAGCAGCAGAGGGTACCGTGCCCACTCAGGTGACTTGCTATGACTGGTTGCTTTCATCTCTCAGACTCTCATTATATCCCTGTTTCTATCATTTCCAACTTCCAGTCTATTCTGAAAACTGATAGACTTGAGACAACTCTGTTTTCTAGTAAGAACTCCAAGCTTCAAGCAGATGCAAATTCGGGCCCCAGCATGCAAATTCCAGCTAGAGAAGTTAGCTGAGCAGCAGTGAGAACAGGCTATGGAATGACTCAGAAATCAGCAATGGGTACGCTGTAAGGAGAAAGGGAAAAAATGCAGTCCAGCCCAGTCCTTTCCTTTACAGTCAATAAAACTACAACAGCAAGCACGAGAACCAGGTGCAAAAGTGGCAGTTTTACCTTGCTGCAAGGCCATGCACACAAATGCTCTGCTGGAGCACTGATGTAGGCTTCAACCTTGTTAAAAACAGGCCCCGCTATCCTCAATACAGCCTTGAACTTCGCCTGGTTTCACCAAGCCATGAAAAATTAAAAATGGTAGCAACAGGGTGAAAAAGGTGGGGAAGAGAACAAAACAAAACATGTGGCCTGATCCTGCAAGGGCTGTAATGCTCTCAGTTCCTATGCAGCTCCCAGGGACTGAAGGCCATTCCTCAGCAGCTGGGACACATGCACAGTACCATGCTGAACATGGCGTTCTTCACCAGTCATTAAAGAATAAAAATGGACTAAAAAACTTTCTCTAAATGACATGAGATACTGCTTAATAGATGTGGTACAGGAGCAATCTTGAGCATAGGTCACTGGATTGGTGAGGAGGTGCTGTGCTAGGTGCTGAAACCTCAATACGTGAGAAGATGGAGGTGCTCTTTCTTTAGATAAGGGATCAATGCAGGGAGACTACACAACTCCCTCCACATGAGAAATTGTAGAGGAGCTGGGAAGTGAACTCTAATTTGGTAATCTGTCACACCACAAGCCATTCCTGAATGTATGTATCACTAGCAAGGCACATTATGTTTGCCTGCTGTTGACTCACAGTAGCTCTATTTTGCTGTCTTTAAGAATCTTCCATGATTTTTATTATTTGCTGTGCATAGATAAGAACAGCTGTATTTAGTTGTGTGCATTTCAAAACATACCAGAGTATCCGTAGCTGTTTTCTTTTTGCAAGCTTTAAGCTAACTATAGGTCAGTTGAAGGCAATCTGCCTATATCACTTTTTCTAGTTTCTTTATTTTACTTGCAGAGAGATTAAAACAAAAGTTAAACAGTAGGTGAGCCGCAGCTCTGGACTCTGCAGCTGGTCATCTGCTGTGGATGGACTAACCATTTTTAATTTGCAGTAAAATGAGGGAGGCTGAATATGAGATTTCTCTCCTGTCCCTATAGCTCATCAGGCAAACACGTTGCTGCTTCAGGTGCTAATCCTAGTTTGGCTGTGCTTGGCGTCTATCACCTTCGCACAGCAACACTGAATTAGCTGCTCTTTGAGTGCTGATGTGCTTCCACCTACCTAAATTTCCTGCTCACTGTTGAAATAAAAAACCTGGTTATTCACATAGATAAACTGCTCATCAGTAGAAAATTTGGGTGGGAGACTTAGGAAGAAGATTTTTATAGGTAATCCTATTCATGGATTCATGAGCTGTAAAGTCAGTCACACTTCTGTGTTAGGATGAAGCTCCATTCACAGCTGAACAGAAAGGTTGGGGAGTCCAGAAAAGCAGCTGCATTGCTCTGCCCAGTCAATGCACTATCCATTTCATGGCTTTCAAAAGCACATCGGGAACCCCCATGCTGTTTGATATTTCATACATTTTTGTATGCTGCAAAATAGTTAATAGCAGACCTTTGAACAAACTGCATCTAGATCTTACTTTAACTATTAAGCTGCTTTTTTGAGGTTAATTGTTTTTAATTTAAAAGCGATACATAGCAATTAATAAAAGAACTTCCACTTAAATAATTTATTTACTTACATGGAACAGAAGTCTCCAGTTACAGAAACGGAACAAAATCCCAAGGAGGAATTTACAATTGGCCAAAAATCTACCTAGAAATAATTTACTATTTCTGCCCACATATTCAGTCAGAATAGAACGTTGTTGCCCTTTTGATGCAGTAACTAGTACCTTGTTACCCATATCAATAGAAATACTTGCTTTTCCAGACCAGATAATGGAAACAAAACTGAATTTGGCTGCTAACCAGTAATTCTCCAAAACAACTCACAGGAAGCTAGTCTTTGCCTTCCTTAAGGTAACATTGCCTTAATTTTAACATTCAGGATAATGAAATATCATTTTAAATAAGGGTTTAGGTTTCATCAGCTGCATGTGTTCAGCTATACCAAACCTGAATGATGCTACAAAACATTCTTCTCATTGTTTGTCATCTCTAGGTTCCTCAGTCTTTTAAACAAATTCAACAATGTGTTAACGTACAAAAAAAGTGTTTACCAATGCACTAAGACTGTTACAAATATTAAATACACCTGACATTAATGTTATCCTTTTGAGAATTATAATAGAATCCTGCAGAATGTGCTCTAAAAATACAGAAAATTCACAAGAGAATGTATCCTAACAGATGTATTTTATTCATCCTATAGAAACATACCAGCAGTTATGTAACTAGGTGTGTGAAGTTTCCCTGCAACAATTTTAATTTTCTGTTAAATTTTTCTTCTGTTATATATAACCTTTTCATAAAATAATGCAAATGCTAACTTTTAATGGTAGAGAATTAAGAAAATTTTGATGATAATGAAAACATTGGTTGTCATGTGAAATTGATTGCTAATGTATAGCCATAGATAATGATGTTTGGCTGGGGGCAGGGGAGAGAATTTACTGTTAAATTTCCTTGCTTGTGAAATTAGTGGATTTCTCATCCTCCTGAGGAAGCCCACTGAGAGGTGTAGGTGAAAATACTACATAAATACTGGGCAAACAGTGTTACTAGATTTACTGCGGCAACTCCAATGTCAAATAAATAGAGATGAGCTTGTTCCAAAATAGTGTATTTAAATGAAAAGCCTGGACCATTCAGCAGTACAAAATAAAGAAACACATGTCAGTGCTGATACAAGATCTAGTTTTTGCTTAAATTGACTTCTGATTTAAAAAGTTAGAGGAAAAAATGCTTCTCAAGTGGCATGAACTATCTATCATGGCAACCCTGAGAACAAAAGTTGGCACAGTTAGTGCACACGGAAATCTGAAACCACTACTTTAGATTCATTTTGCCAAGTTTTAACTAAGTAGATGCAAAAAACTGTTCCTTTCATTTTCAGTGCCAGGTATTTTGTCTTTACTCTGTTGATTTTAATAGCTCGCTCAGAAGCTTGGAAATGAATGTTTCTTCCATCATCAATTTAAAACTTTTCCATTTGCCAACTATGGATGTTTTTTCTACTGTGTGTTTTCAATGAAGCTGAAATTAATATGGTTCCCTTTGATTTTCCATCCAAGCGCCAGGGAGCACGGGGTGAACTATGCTTTCATCTCCATCCTTGAGACAGAGCCAGGTCCAGTATCACGTGACAACACCACCACTCCTTTCTTTCCCTCTCTCCCACAATCTTCCAAAAAAGGCAATTTTTGGATTCATGTTTGTCTAAAGACTACCTCAAAAGACCAGCTCTACAGGGGTCCTCCTGCATTCTATAGGGGAGGGCAGTTCCTGTGGCCATTATCTCCAGCAGTTCAATGGCTATTCTCATACCGAGCCCTCACTTTGAGCAGATATGGCTCCAACAGCCTGTTTTTCCTGCCAGCTGTAGACTTTTACTTCTTTATAGCTTATGGAACGATGATGGCACTCCAGCAATCCTCGCCTTTGAACAGGGGACTGAAGTAAATGCAAATTTGCCTAAACATTATTGTCAGAAAGTCTTATTCATGTGATTTTGGGGAAAAGCAGTTGTGTAAATTCCTGCCTTTATTTTTTCAGGAATGTTTAGGGATATTTTTTTGCCAATACCTACCCAATCATTAGAGCTGATGAGAACTGCATCAGAAAACAACCTACAAACATAAGACCCATAAGTGAAGGCAAGCCAAAGTAGTCATCCAGTGCAACACATTTCATTAGCAGGTTTGCAGCGTACACTGCTGACCATTTTATACATTTGGATTATGGATCACATGGATTTCCAGTTCATAAAGAAACTAATGCCAGGAAAGCATCTTATGCTTTAATGCTTTGCACTGGGAAACTAAGAGGGGAAGCCAAGAACATAAGACCTCTGGTGTCTGTGAATCAACACTGTTCCACAGATCACTACAGACAAAACCAGAAGTGATTTCCATTTCTTTTTTTCTTTAAAGTAGCAGTATTCTTAAATAGATTAATTCTAATAGCCCTTAATTATCTTGCACAGTGAAATGACGTCTGACTTCTTGCAATCATAGTGCTAGAAGCATTGCTGATTTAACTAATGCTGCAATGATTTTCAGATTTGATTACAGTACATCCACAAAATAGATAAGCTTTAGATGCCTGCACGACTCTGTCACTTCTTTCAGCTGCAGCTGCAAGTGGCCTTTTTGCCAGGTACTGTCTAATAGGTGCCTCACAGATCTGCATCTCACTTGGCTGAGAGGGCTCAGTTTGCCTGCTGACATAAGAGCATTCTAAAGAAATAACCCCCAAAAGACCATGGGGACAATGTGCGAGCCACCACCTGCACTTTGTGCCAGCATGGGTATGAATACAGAGCACATGCCACAGAACAGTTCTCTCTGCTGAGATTTAGAAGAGTGCCCTCGGCTTACGTACTGGTCTGAAACTTTAATCTCCCCATGGAAAACTTTAATCGGAAATGATTTTCATAATTTGTAAACACTACCAAATGTTTGATTTCAGGCTGTTTAAGTGATCAAACCTTCTGGTGGAAAATAAAATAAATAACAATCAAACCATCAGACAAAGAAAGTAGTTATAAATAATTAAATATGCTATACTGACAAATACTATTCCCACCTGCATGCTGTGCTTCCAAGACGCAAAGAACAGTTTTCCTAATTAAAAAAAAAAAATAAATCCTGTATGACAGAACAAGTCAGATCAGAAACAGGGAGTGAGGACAGATTATCCTACCTAAGATCCTAAGACCAGCTCCTGTGAATCCACTTCCTATTCCTGAACCTGCCATACCTGCACCACCTTGGGCACAGCAGTTATTCTCCCTGCCTCACTTTCCTGTTCTATATGAGAAAAGGAGGGATAATAAACTTCACTTCCACCACCATAGGAAGCTAAATTAGTGAAGTACAGCAATGTGCACAAAGATCCTCAAAATGAAGGGGGTCAAAGATACACAAAGTTTTATTTCCACGTGGAAAAGATTGTTACAGAGTTACCTCCTCCATTGTGTTAATGAGAGATAGATGGTTTAAAAGCACCCATTTATTTTCTTTTTTCCTACTTTTTGATGATCTCTGGGTAATGCTGTTATTCCCAGCAGCTCATAAGACTTTTTGAGACCTCCAACAGTAAGGATGTCTTTTAAGATGAACTCTACGCTCAGGCACATTTTAGGCACTTGTCTCACACTGCGTTTAAAGGATACTTCAGAATGAAAAACAATCCCAGATTTCCTGGAAGACTAGTACTTAGAGTTCATTGCATACCACTGTGAGCACCTCTATGATCAGAGACACACTGGTGGAGCTAGCTAAACCAAACTAGCTAATCATAATAACAATAAAAAAATCCAAGAGAAAATGTCACCAACAAGACATCACAGGTAATAAAGTGATTCCTCCAGTGCAGTAAGCTAGGCCAAAGAAACAGGAGGATGACAAAAGAAAATGAAGAAAGGAAAACAAATTCAAGGGCAATAACTGTAGGACCCCAGTGTGCTTGTTATGTGAATAGACTGTAGGTAACCACATTCTGCCGCTGTGATGCTTCATAAATACTGTCGTCTTGTTAAGGGGCTGAAGAGTACTGACCTCACTTCCTCTGCTAATAAGACTGCACTGCTTTGTGCCCAGACTTCTATTATGCTTATGAAATTTGAACCATTGTGTGAGCCTTCTTCCTTCCTACACCAATGATTACTGCCTCCCAAATTACATAAGAACAAATGGGAAATGGAAACTCCTCTCCCCCTCTTGTTCAACAGCCCCTTCTTTCCCTCTTCCTAACTCATTGCAAAGTAATTCTCAGGCTCTCAGGACCAGCGACACTAAGGCTTGCTTGGTTTTGTTTCTGAATATATTACAAGTAATAATAGTAATAAATCAAGAAATCTGAGGAGAGGTTACGATGTTCACATAGAGGTGTGACATTTATACATGCAAGAAAGACCTTCATGCATTACAAAGCCTGTGCAGGCAACATTCAGCAATTTTGTGCGCTGATAACGCATGGCGAGGGTCAGAGAGCCGAAGAGAGAGCAGCTACATGAGGTGTTTTGGAGGTACTCTCCAAGCACAAAGTCAACACAGGCTGTATACTCAACAGCTCTCCTTATTGCAGCTCAAAATAGGAGAAAACAGTTACTCCTCTTAGAACTTGCTTCTGAAGAGCAAAATATGCAAAGCCAGCTGAGACTGGATCCAGCCCAGCTGGCTACAGCCACTCATGATCATGAAAATTCAAGAGGAAGGCAGGCCTGTGACTTGTCCTGTCCATATTTTGTATCCTTTTCTTTCTAATCTAAAAAGGCACAAGATGAATCAAGGCAGAGTCATCCCTTACTTACGCGACAGGGCAAAAATGTGTTCACGCCATAAAAAACACAGAAGGCTTGTCTATCAGCTGCTACAGTTTTGAGTGTTCACTCATGTGAGTGTGTACCAAGGATGTACCTTTAAAATTTTACAATATGCAACTTACAAAAATGATTAATTATTATTTCCTTTGTCTATGAGACTAGTACCTTCACAGTAATCACTGGCACAAAAAAACCCCAACCAACCAACCAAGCCCTCATAGGCCCCTCCTTTTCCCTCAGACATCCTCTTGTCCTTTAAAGCTAAAAACCTCCCAATGGTGACCTCTTGCAGCTAGTGAACTACATTACATGTGCACTTGCTGACTAGCCTTACCTTCAGTATCTCAAAGCAAAAATGCTGCAAATAAAAATATACAAATCAACATGGCTGATGAGGACAGTAGGACAAATTCTTCTCTGAGTTTCATAGAGCAATGAGAGCAGTGTCAGTGTATTTACACTTCCAAAACCAAGAGGAAAACGTGGCCTTTACTTACTTCTAATAGCTTTGTGTCTTGTGGATCTGATTTTCTCTTCACTTCAGTTGTGCCACTAACACTGTGCTCAGTACTTGCTTTGCCACCCTTAATAGATAACACAGCAGACATCTGCTGTCTAGACTTACTGTCCCTTCCAATAACAAGGGTATGCAAACTCTTAATAGTGTACACAGCAATAAAACTTGAAATAAAAACAGTAAAGAACAAAACAAAACAAAATCCCATAAAAAGTCCGAAAATCCTGGTTTCTTGCTGGCTTTCTCATAGCTCCTGCATAGGACCATATTTCACCGTTACTGTGTTGTTGCTCTTATTAAGCAAAGGCAGCTTATATTTAAAAATTCCATTATTTTCTTTTCTACATTACATAAGACCACATTAGGAGCCCGCTGTGTGTTTTCAAGCAGACCCAATCTGCTCTGCCTTGCACAGTCCAAGCATCACCTTCCAAAATGGCCCTGTAGAGCATTAGGTACTACCAGCAGCTGCTCTGCACAGCTCTTTATGCCAGGGACACTGCACTGTGTTCAGGGCACTTAGGGGGAGGATGCCAAGCTGCTGTTTATTTATGTCACCCTCCAAAGCCCCAAAGATATCACAGGCATTTATGAATTGCACGTATAAGCTGTTTTATCCCTGTATTTCTTTTAACCCTACCCTGCCCCGATCATCCATTCCCTCCATCCTTTTTCTCTCTCTCTTTTTCAAGACTACCTTCTGTTTTGTGTGGTCTTGCATGCAACATGCACGTTTATTCTTCTAGGACTATGTATTCAAAAAAAGGAAGAAAGAAAGAAAGAAGGAAAGAAGGAAGAAAGTAAAAGAGAATAGTAAAAATCCAGAGTCAAATGTGAGTGGCATAGCTATAATTCTTTATGAAGCAGCAGGTAAGATTGATTGTCAAGGGTCAAAAGGCTAGGTCAAACTCCGCTCATTCGTCAGCTGAATGTCATTTTTGTTTTCCCTGTCACCAGATAGCTTTAAAAAAAATTGCAACTCCTTCCTCATTATCTGAGACTTGGCTCCTTTCCTGCCATCCAGTATTAATGAAACTGTGCTTCAAGCCTGGCCTTCATCTTTGAGGTTCTTCTTCATGTACGTCTTCCCTTTTTTAAGTACTACAGAGCGAGGACAATTTTAAAGATCGTTTTCTCGCACAGAGAAGTTGGAAGATTACCGCTACAGTGAGAATTATTTGAAAACATACATGCAGTATAAACGTCTGAATGAACAAAAATGTAATTAAATCATAGCAGGTCCAAAGCCCAAACAGCGATGTAATTGAATCATGGTTAAATCCATGCACCTCATATAGAATCCTTAAAAAAACCAACACAATACAGTATTTTGAAATCATTTATGAGGAAAAAAAATAACTTTCTGTTATAATTACAAGCTGTGTACCACTGGAATAATGCTAATACTGAAATTATCCATCGATTTACAGTGAATATGATTTATAGATGCCTGATACAGATAAAAACATAGTCAATAATTCCCTTAAAAAGAACAAAACATCTAAATTAATTGAAGTTAAATTACACCTACATGGTGAAGTTTCAGCTGGACTGAAATGAGATGCCATTTCAAGCCAGCAGTTGGTGACCCAAAGGATGCTACCTCAAAGAAAACCATTTTGTGTCAAAGGCAAGTTTAGGTGCAATTATCCTCTTGTGCATTTATATAAAGGCAATACTCTTGTGTTTATTGAGTGCTTTTCACAAAGGGATCTCAGGGTAAATTACACAAATAATTAAACCTCATCTAAAGCCTATCCATATGAGGACTGCCTCTGTGTTTAGAGGAACAGAATCAGGAACCCTTTGGTGACAGAATGAGAGGATTTACTAAATTAATTTTCATTAAACACGTTGCTGCACAGGGTGATTCAAGTGTGTTGACTAATTGACATAATACCTCCTTTTAGCTAGAAAAATGACCTTTTAAAATATTTATAATCACTCTTGGGCAAAAATATCCTGAAATTTCTGTGCTGAATCTGTATGGAATAACAGCTCACACTAGTCTAATTTCCCTGCACAAGCAGAGGTGGTGACTTCAGTGAAACTATTTGCATGAACAGCATGTCAGACAAGAAATTCAGAACGTTTTGCTAGAACAAATCAGTTTTAACTGTGAAGAGAAGATCAAAATAAACAACAACTCAATACAAAAAGAAAAGGTTCTGGTTTCAAAGTACTTAGTGGACTATCCACCTACAACTTGGGAGAGCTATTTCAAGGCCTGGCTGCTGCAGGAACACAAGCTAGTCTCTTTTTGCTTCTAACCACAGGTGGAAGATAATAACCCCTTAAAATGTATAGAATTCAGCTCATAAAGTAGTGGATCACAGAATTATTTAAAATAGAGACAAGAGGTTCACAAATTAACAGTAATTAGTTAATCCAAAACTTGAGAGTACCTGGCTGTCCTGTAATATTTGGTGTTTGACAGCAATGGTGGAGTTCAGAATGGACCAATTTTGTTAAGTACTTATATTTTTTGACCTGACTGGGTTTTCAGGGTGTACAAGAAATTATATGCTTCCAAAACGCCAGCCAAAACAACTCAGTTTTGGCTAACTCTCAAAGAAGATAAAATTAGAGGTAATTTCAACAAAAGAAAAGCAGCAAAGTGAAAGGAAGTAAAGAGAAAAATGATTCTTACTGCAAAACCAAGTTTTCCTTCAGGATGCTTTGCTTTACTCCAAATTTCCAGTGGCAACAAAATTTGAATTTTCAACTTGGAGATCAGATGAGGATGGCAACAATTAAAATTTGAATAGAGGGCTTGTCATTAAAAGAATTTTGCTTATAGTACTGTGTTTGTACACTGCTTTTCTAGCCATGTTACAGTGTGGACATCTTTCTGCATATGTGCTGCAGTGTATCAGTTTAAAACCTGGAGTGACTCTACACCACTAATGTGGGAAGCAACACTGTGGGATCAGGTCAAGTGCATGGATAAAAGTAGCTGGAAAACAGAGTTGGGCACTGTCTAGGAGAGTCTCTTCTCATTACGTAAAACGACTGATTATGAGATCCCAGCTGGGTTTTGCATAGGGCCTTGTTCACTGAAATATTAATAGGTGACATTTAGCTAAACAGTACAACAGAACCATGATACTGTGCTGAGAACTGCCACCATAAACACATTTTACTTCCTCGAATGAATACTAATTCGTAGCAGGCTGTTGCCAAACTGCCACGCTTTCTCCTGACAAGCTACAGCCTTCTCAACTACCCACAGCTCTGAGGAATTACACAGCTCGGCTTTTTGGTCACATCTAGCACAGAAATTAGCTGAGGAGGCAGTGAGTCTTTCTCTGTTGCTCAGGTGGGTGCTGGGAGCACGGAGAAACCCCTGTGGATATAACACAGGCAGCTGCTTTCTTCAATAGTCTGGAAGTGACACAGATTGTCAAGCACTGCTTCCAGGTGTGGTGAAACCCATAGTTTCAGGTCCGTAAGTGCCACTCAGCATTGCATTGCTCCCCTCAATTAGCTGCGGAACATTTGTTAATTACGTGGAACCCAATAACAAATGCTAAATTTTTAGTGAAGGAGAGAAGATGGTACGTGAACTTTCATACCTGCTCAAAGTCAGTTACTTCACCCATAATACACTTTGCTTCTTTCTTACTCTGAACTAGCCCCTTTGCTCCCTCCTTTCTCAAAAATTACCGTTTTCATTTCCTTTTTGTTTATATTTTTTCCCCTCTGTTTCCTTTTGTTCTGTGACTCCTCAGGGTTCCCCGTATGGATTTGCTGTAGACCATCAGGCAGCATCTTTACAACTCTCATTGCATGAAACTGAACCATATGAGTGAAAAACAGTTGAATTCCTCTCAATTTTGGCAACAGCAGTTTGAAAGCTGCCCACTGAGATGAATTTTTGAAAAATTTCTATTTTCCATGTTATTGAGGGCTTCAGTTTTACAGAGAGACAATGAGCTAAATTTTATTCTCATCTGCCTGAAGACTGTTCCATGCTTTTTGGCCTTTCAATTGTTGTATAATTAATACAGAAAGAGAAAACTGTAGTAAGCTGCTCTACCCCTGAATAGGATGTTAGCAGCACTTTGTTCTCACCATTGCTTTAATCAGACACTAGTGTCGTTTCTACTGCAGGGTGATCCTACCTGCCTGGTTCTTCCATGCTATTTTTAACACGAATGTTCATGTAACTTAAAACCATTTCTAAGCAGACTTTTCCTCACAGAACATTGCCCTCTTACCTCCACTTTCTTTCTTTTGCTGTCTTCTGCAGTATTATGATAGACTTCATTCTTCTCCTTAGCTGTGTGTCAGCTCTACACATTTTGCAGATCCACATGACACAAAATGCCATCCCTTTTCCCTGTCATCAGAGTCTTACGCTGAGCCTGTTTTCCTAAGTGGTGGAGTACCTTTTCACCCTGTCTGCATATGGCATCCCATCTCATCTCCAACCCCCCTTCCTAACTTGCATCTGATGTGGTTTTCTGCTTTCACAATTTTTGAGGTTTTGAACCTTAATGCACTGACTTTTCTATTCATTGCTGAATCCGTATTCAGTTCTTTAAGGTTTACATTTTCTTCATGAAATTTACGTAAACCTGTCACTCCAGCATTTTACAGCTCTCTCCAGTCATTACTTGGGCCTGATACTATCTTTATGTCTTCTGTCTAATCTCCCATGATGAACCCCAGGTTTATGGCAAAACAGCATAAAATGACATCTATGTTCTGATCATGCTGATTTATCTCTTTCAATACCTGACTTCTTTCTGTGGTTGTGCTTTAGGAGTCCTCAAGACAGTCCTAAAATTGTACATCATGAATTCTGCAAATGAATCCAGAACTGGATTTTTCTAAAAAATCAAGGAACCAACAAGCATAGACTTTGCAAAACAGAAGGGCAGGCTCTAGAAAGCTGTAGTGAGAGCCATTAAAATAAATCTCTGGTGTGAGCAGCAAGCAATATAGGGCTATTATTTCTTTGGCATCAAAAGAGGCCAGAAGTATGCAAACCCAACAAAATGAGCTTTGATAGCAATATGGTCCCTGAAAACGAGGGGTTTAACAGCCTCCCTCTAAGCTTGGCCTTGGCAAAAGCTCTGCACATATAACCAACAGCTGGCAAACTCAGAGCTCTTCCCCGAGCCTCACAGCAAAAAAAAGTAGACAAAAATTAAAAGATCAAAAAGGCAAACAAGGGTTCTTCCTGCTTCAACTTATTGCTGCTCCTAAGATTCTTCTGTTGGAAAGCGGCTTCTACCTATGTGTGACAGAAAAACAAGCTCTTTCTTGCAGCTGCAGGATGTGGGGATGTGAACAATAGGGCAGAGGACTATAGATACCGCTTCATCGCATCCTAACTTCATTTTATAGCATTGAATTGAAAGATCTCTAAATACTCAAACCATGAGCCAGATGATGCAATTATCACTTGAGCATAATTCCTATTCACTGAAGGAAATTTGCCTGAGTAAGAACTGTAAGAACTTATAAACTTCCCTTGTTACAAGACTATTCTTTATGCCTCGTATGTATCATGAGTAGCTGGGGCAGACAACTACATAAAAAATCATTTAGAGAAAGATCATGGACAGAAATGATTTCTTAGAAGTGGGGTGTAAGGCTTTATAAGAACTTTAATGCAGAAAGCTGTGAATTGTATGAATTTGTTGCTTTCATTTTAACATTAAATGGAGATTTAATATGACTACTTTCATTTGTCACAAATGCACATAAGCAAGGCTGAAGGACTAATACGCAGAGACCTGAAATAGATTTCTCCAACAGGAAGCTTCGCATTTCTGCAGGCGTAGCAATACCACTATTTTAAGAAATGAGGATCAAATTAAATGTTTACTGCTGTAACACAGTGTTGCCAACAGTGTCAGTAAATTTATGAACAGTTTATAATTTTAACTGTCTTCCAGACAGTGGGTCATATGTGCATTAAAGTAGTCATAATAACCTGTCAGTAAAAATTTCCTGTAGCACATTCATAGGAAAAAATGTTTGCAAGTTGAGCAGCTCACTTATGCACTGGCAGAATGGTTTCTCTTATGAAGTGGCATAGCCAACCCCTCTGAAAAATAATTTCAGTTTGATCTGATGTGCTAACTGGGATTTTAAGATTTTTTTTTAATTTCTAGAATTCCTTTTCAGAATTTACCAAATAGCACTTTTAACACACAGTCATTGACTAGAAAATTGCTTGCCCCTAGATCTTGCCCCTAGAGAAATAAACAACTACCCATATTTGACTTATGAATTATTATTTATTATCTATACTGGGCAGTGTGTAGAAAGTGAGAGAGGCTTTCCAAACACTTTGGGAGGCAGTATTCAACAACCTGAAGCCTGCCAGCCAGTGCATTGTCATTGCAGCTACAACTTCCTCAGGATTCGTACGCCCTCTTGTTCTCTTGCCCTGTTTGGAGCTGCTCTCGCTCTCCCTGCAGTAAACTCCTTTTGGTAGGATTGGGCCCACCACAGTGCTCTTGCTGTTTAATCTCAGCAAGTAGAATGGTTTCTGGGCCTGCGCTCACCCATGATGTCACCTAGCAGAGTACTGAAATATCAAATATTATCCGTCAGTCATTCCTAGTGCCACTTGTCCCTCCTAGGGGGTCACGGCACCAGCAAGGTCAGCAGCAATCTAAAGTGCAATGCTCACTCACTAAAACAGAGCTGAGGAAACATCTTGCTTCCCCTCTTACTAGCTTAAGAAACACAGAAAATGGGAGTGAAAGCATTCAGCTTTGAACATTTCTGCAGTGAGTTGTCACTTGCTGGGATATTAGGAGAGAATACTTCTCTCACACACACACACACATTGGCTAATGTGCGAGATTTGTGTGTACCTTTGAAAGGAAGAATTGCCTCCATTTACTCTTACCATTACACAAAGTGGATTAAAACAGTCACACAGTGGGTCTGCTGATGCCTTATTTCAGAAGGCAGCATTCATGCTGTGGTCAAGGGAAGCCCAAAGAAGGTGGCCCCAGTATCCCTGCTAATGAGCAGCCCCTCTCATACTAACAAACTAAAGGTTACATGCTTCCATTTAAAAAAAAAAAAAAGAGGTAAACTTACTTTTTCCTGTGCAGTGGCCCTCTGCAAGAGACAGGGAACATGTAAAGCATTTAAACTGAGCATTTAGAAGTTACAGGCTGAGTGCCTTCCTTTCTATGCTTTGCTTTAAAAATCCCGAACAAATCCAACCTGAAATTGCCGCTGATAGAGACCCTTTGAAGACAGAGAACCAGCTAAATGTGCATGGAGAATTACCTAAAGTCATGTTAAGGTGAAGGTATTTCTCTCAAACTCCAAATGGAAGTTTGTTATGTTGGAAAAAAAATGACTGTCCTTGATTCCAGTCCCAGAGCTAATGCCTCCACGATTCAGATCTGTGTTTGCTCAGGACACCAGAAATTCAATCCACATAGCCAAGTACAAATTTTGTAACTTCGTCTCTAATTTACTAAGGTTATTGGTAAAGTTATTAAGCACATATCCTGGATATAAAAACATACAACAAAACACATCTCCATTGAGTTTAAACAGACTATTTCTAAATTTATATACATGTTAAGTAACATTCTGGATGGGTGCTTAAAGACTCTAATTATGAAAAAATGTGGCCTTTGTTTCTACTGAAGCCAAACTTCATTCTCAACATGTCATATATAAATTCCTACTCCGTTTGTTAAATGGCTGTTCTTTCATTCCCATGTTTTTGTTTGCACTGTGCATTAAATACATATTCTTTAAGCTACCTGGAGTGATTTCTAAACATTTTCATGTTACATTTAATTTAGAATGTTTTATCCTTTGTATGTAGTTTAGAGTTTTATATCTGAAGTTTATTATCTTGTATTTAACCATATTGAATTTTATCCTCTGGTGTACTGCCCAGTTATACAGTTCTGGTAGCAGGGTTGGGGGAAGGCGGAGGAAAAATAACCCCTTGGAACAATGACCTGCTGTGAGTGCAGTCTAATTGCAAAGCTCTGAAATGTAATTGTTATTACCACTTTCAAAATTATGTAAATGTAAACTTCTTAGCATATTCAGTAAAAGACAGAAGAAAAGCACTTGATTAAACACTGCAAAAAACCCCGGCAAGTTTAAATACAATGGTCTACACAACTTTTAATATTCAAGTTTAGGTTAAGTCTGTTCTTTACAGAACTGAACCAATTCAATATAAAACTTTTAATTAAGGGTATTCTCCAACCCGGTATTGTTGGCACACAGATTTCTGTACAGCGTGTACCTGTCGATCAGAATGATACCCATATCCAGCAAGATAGTTATCAGAACAATAATGGACAGGCCATGGCAAGAGACAGTGGAAAAAATGTTTCCATAATTAAAAAAAGAAGTATCAATAGTTCCTCTATATTCAGGACAAAGTTGGGGAACAGAACCATGTTAATAATTATTCTGGGAGGCTACAGGATACTTGGTATTGATGAGCTTTCTGGCCTTGTCATGTTATACTATTCACTGCATTGCATATCTCATGTGCTATCCAAGCCATAAACTAATTTACCCTGCTCCTACTACTCTAGATAGAATGGCAGGCATCAAGGCTTCACAAAACAATTGTTTCCTGTTGCTTTTTAATATTTTGTTCTTCTTGGAGCAGCCGCTGGGATAGATTAAGTGGAAAGCTGACATATCTAAACTTAATGAAAAGGACTGTCCTTTCCTGTGGCAGGTGGTGCTGGGGAAGAGGGTTACAGTCTACAAAACAGCTTAAACAGATGTTGCAAATTTCTGCAAAGCAGCTGATGCTTCTATTCAAACACCAACCTAGGGCCTACCTGCAGGATCTGATATTGCTGTCTGCACACGGAAGCAACATACTTGTGTATCTCAGCTGTTTAATTTTTGCCTCCCTTCTGTTCTCCCTATTTACAGCACTTACTAATTCCAGTGATTTTTCCTTCTTGGTCTCTTCTCCGTACCCTCACCTGAGCACCTGGATCTGCTATGAAACCTATCCCTGATTCTGCTCCCACACTGTTCCTCCCTTGTTGCATGCTTTAGGTAGTAGATGTACATCAGAAACACTAATAAATCTCTAATAAAAATACATCTTCAAGTAAAACCTGTCCACTCATGATGACGAGAAATCCTTGAGCAGCTCCACTCTTCTTCTCTGTTACATCCATCTGCACAGCTTCATCCATTTGTACACCCTGTGTCTAGGGCCTTATCCTGCAGTCAATTCTTACATGAAAAAATTTATCAGTGAGATTACTGTCAGACATCATTTTCTGAAGGAGGTCAATGCTGGAGACTGGAGATTAAGGTAGATGGATTCCTGGCCCAATGCGGTATGGCAATTCCTGTATCCTTAGACTCACAAAATGACTCACTTTTCAGCTGGAATGGTGCTTTATTGCCATGGCAGTCTGCCAGGCTGAACTTATGGAAGTTGTTGTCTCATTGCATGTGACTGAAAATGTTTTAGTATACTACATACCTAACACTCTTTGGTGTGCACTTAACAGGAAAACTATGGTAGGTCTGGTCCCTGACTCATCAGCCCTTGGTTGCTGATATAAAGGGTACAGCCAGGAAGCTGTCTCAGATTTCCTTCTTTCTCTTTCCCCCCAGAATTTATCTTATGGCTCTGACCATTCAAATAATAGGAATTATAGAGAGCATATGTAGGCACAGTTGTTATGATACATTGACTTGGTCAGCTGCATAACCATTGGACGGCTTTATGACTCCTTTTTCAGGTATAGAACAGGTTAAGGACAGATCAGTCTAGTTATCCTTCTTCAGCTTAAAAGTAACAACATTACATTTATAGCATATAGAGGAATAGTTATATTCCAAGAAAGGCCCAGTAACACACAGTGAGTAAATGCCCGAATCCCTTCCTTCCATTATTACTGAAAATTATTCCCTGGGAAAATTATTCCCAGTGTGAATACTTCCCAGCGCAGTCTTGTTTGTGCTGAGAACATGGATATCATAACGATAGGAATGCTGCAAGAGGCTTCTCCAGCAAGAATAAGGAAAGAGCACAGCAATCTTGCTGCTGTGATAATTCAGTCACCTATGGAGCTGCACCTGCTGCATCCCCTTTGCTGGCAGAATATTAAGAACCGGTGCTTTTCATATAATTTCATGGCTATGAAATCAATCCCTGGATATAGGAAAATATTCACGGCACCAGCTGAACACAAAGCAAATGATCCTAGCTCTTCAATCCAAGAGGGTGAATTCCCTCCAATCTGTCTGTACAGACTAGCACAAATGATACATCACCCGGCTGGTGCTCAGACACATTAGGTGCTTGGCAGGTGGAAGATGGCATGTTGTTTTGCATGGTGCATTGGAATTGACCCTTCAAAGCCTGAAACTATTTGTTCTTTCGTTTACAACCCAACCTAGAAATGAAGTAGTGACTTGTGGTAGCACTTGCTACATTAATCATATTTTTGTGTGGTAACAGCAGACATTGGATGCCTGATCGCTGCTGTATCATGGCTCAGGCTGGTATTAAAGCAGAAGCTCAGGGATCTTGATCTACTGCACCTGCTTGACATAGCTGATAATTTTCTTTTTTCTAGAAAACATTCCTTGGCTTTCCATCACTTTCTGTTTCCAGTCTCCTTCTTAGGACAGAAGTCAGTGTGGTGCTTGGGGACCTATGTCAATTACCCAGATCAGAAGACTGCATTCTTGCATTGTGGCACAGAGATACCACCTTAATTACTTGCTGTTTTCCATACATTCTTATTGTTTTTCATTCTTGCTCCTAACAATTTTTCATGGTTTTTACCCAGACCTTTTGGGTTGTTTGCATTCACTTTTACACCTTCAGCTGTAGTCTCTAAGCTCGTGATTCCCAAAGAGAGTTCCCCCTTCACTGTCACTTTCCATTCAATCTGCCCCATCTTCCCTCTTTTGGGGAGCCTGTTTGCTATTACAGGCTTACTATCTGCAGAACATATGATTGATTCAGTCATAAACATGCATGATGTTTTTCAGAGAAATAAAAAGGACAGATTCCTGCCATGAGGAATTTACATTGTAAAAATGACTTTATTATCTTCCCTAATTCTCCCCACGATCCCTTCTCCTCGGGCCTCCAATGTAATCTCTAATTGTTCTTTTGCCCTGGCAAGAAGATTTTGTTTATGACTGACCTTCATAATTTGCTTTCATTCTCACCAGGCTAAAGCACCTTTCTCATCTCTGCCTTTCTGACTACTCATAACTATTTGCTGGACTGCTTCATCCTGTTTCATTTTCCTGCATTTCAGAAAGATGCTCCAAAATCAGGTACTGTTATTCCTCCCTCTCATGAATCACCTCACTTCACCTCTCTACTTCCACACCAAGTTCATGTCTCCTCATTATTTTCAAATCTCTCCTTGTGCTTGACTATAACATTAAACTTATTTTCTCCAATATCCTCTATTCAACTCTTGCCATCTAGCAATATTTTCTTTTTAGCCTTTTTACCCTCCTAGTTCTGGCTTCTCACCTACCCTGGTACTGGATCAGTTACCTAGTGATTGTTGTCCACCACGTTTCCTGCTCTCAGTCTGGAAACTCCTAAATACTCCCCACTCCATGAAGTACAAATGAGATGGTTCATACCTCACTCCAAGTCCTGCCTTCTTTAATCCTCCACAAAGGTCAACCACTTACTGTAACTACCATATGAACTGTACTGTACACATTTGTGGTTTTTTTCTGGAGCTGCTAAAGTTGCTATGGTTTCACACAGTTAGGATGCCTCTTCCTTTAAATTTATGGAATCTCAATCCCTGCTTTTTGTTTGGTGCAGCGCAAAGGTTGTAAAGTGTTTTACAAAACAATGCAGTGTAACACAAATAACTAATAATGACAAGCAAAAGATAAGCAATAGAAAATATACTTGCACTTGGGCAAAATACTGTGGAAGCTTCGTATTTAACTAGTATTAGTCTTCATCATAGTTGTAATGTCATTAGAGAAACACATAATTAAATCCATAGTTAAGTGATACTGGAGCCTGAAACACAATCAAACATCAGCAAGTGCTGAATTACATCAAATGATGTAACGTAAATAGTAAAATGCTTCAGAAAGTGCTTAACTTCAGTTACAATTTCCTTTTACTTTTAATTTCCATGCAAGGTGGATCACTTGCTCATTATGAAAGCCCTGGTAGGAGTCTATTATAAAGCAACCAGTCATGGCAGGATGCTTTTGCCAGATGTATTTGCATTTAATATATGAAGGGAGAGAGGGGATGGATGGAAGAAGTGACAAGTTATGGGATAAATTTCTATAGTTACTTAGCGAGAAAAAAACCCAAACCAACAAACAATCACAGTTTGTTCTTGCAGACAGTTCTTTGACACAAAATATATTGTATCTAAAAAGTAGTAACCCCGATTTGGACCTCCTAATGAGTGGTGAAGATAAATTAACATCTGGACATCATGCTGGTGAGTGATGAGAGACCAGAGATTACGACCAGATTAGGTTCATCAGGTTCCTGATGTCATATAGAGTACTGAGCTCTTACTAACATTTAGAGCTGAGGATTCAAAGAGAAATTACTGAAATCGGAAAGAATTTGAACAAAACCTGACTAAGAGAGAAAAGCATATAGGAAAAATATGATGAAAATCACCATTTGATAGCAAACAGGCATAATTAAGAAAAGAGGATAGTTTCGACTAAAACCTTGCCCCTGTTTAATAGAAAATCAAAGAGAGGACTAAGAAAAAACCCCAAATGTATCAAATATGAAAAAATAAAAGGAAGCATTTGGTCTAAAATAAAAGCTTATTTTGTAAAGAGTTAAGTGTTATAAGTTAAAATATTCAAGAAAAATTACGACAGGCCTAAGAGCAGCAACAATAACATGATTTTAAAGGTTTATTAGGAGTAAAAAACCCCAGTCCAGTAACGTGCCAGGCCCATTATTAGACAAAGGTAGTTAAAATAGTTAAAATTAAGCAGAAAAATTTACAGAACTGTTCTGTAAATAAGAAAGATGTTAACCTGACTTCAGTCCCAAGAAAAATAATGAAAAGTTGGTATTGGATTCTCTTAATTAAGAAACAGGAATATAAATAGTGCCAATCAATGTGGCTTTATGAAAAACAGGCTTAGTCGGGCAAGCCTGACTACAGTCTTCAAGAGAGCTACAAGTTTGTTGGACAAAGAAATTGCTATGACATGAACTCCTTGGACTTCCTTTTTAGAAAAACAGGCATATACCATAACAATATAGTACATGTCAAATGGATTAAGAACTAGCTAACTGACAGTTTGACACTTGGGCATAATTCTCTGAAAGGGGTATTTTTAACAGTCTCTGCATGGATCAAAAGTAGCCACAGAAGAATCTGACCGCTGCAATGCCCAAAGGTGTTTATGTTTTCTCTCATAACATTTAGTATTTTCATCCAACAAGTAAATACATAATCACTACAGCAAAATGGCAAATATTGGAAGGAACTGGGCAGTCATAAAAAGTAACCTGACACACCTGGTAAACTGGGTCCAAATCCATTTTAACACAGTACAATGTGTACAAAGATATACCAATGGACAAGGTAAGAGGACTTATCTCCAAATAGAGGACTGCCTCTTGCAAGCTAAAGCTGCTTATTTTAATGCATTACAGAGCTTCCAGGGCACAGCTGTATCCCAAAGAACCACTGGAATCAGAAGCATCATGCGCGAGAGGATAAGAGTAATGTTATTGCTGTGTCAAAGCCACTGGTGAGAAAGGTACTGGAGCACTGTATTAAGTTCCAGTGACCAAAGAAAAAAGTTCTTAAAAAATAGAAGAGGTGTGGAAAAGAGCTGCTAAAATTGTTAGAGAAAGTATACTACTGTGACAGACTGAAAGAGCTTGATTTTAATTCTTCTGAAACAAAACCAATCAAACAGTGAGCGAGGTCATTTAATTTCACTAAAAGATTCCTCGAGGTAGGCATAAGCAGCTGAATTCTAGGCATATAGAAACAAGAAATAAAGCAGCCTGTAAGTAACGAAGGCCACTGCAAAAAAGATCTCTGGAAAACAGTAGATTTTTCTACTGTTCTGAATTCAAATTCATGATTTGACACCTTTCTGGAAGAAATACGCCAGCTTAACTCCAGAGTCCGCTGGGTGAAAAATAAGAATATTTTGGACAAACTCTTAGTTCTAAACACCTGAAATTATAAAATGAACTGGACTGTAAAGTATATTTTCTGGATAAGAAAGTACATGTTATGTGCACCCAATGACAAAATACAATACAAGCAACATTTTAGAGCAGAAAAACAATTCTCACCAAAACCTAACATTGGGGATTTTCTATTTGCTATATAGATTTTGTGGAAGGACTCAAATACAGAGGAAAGAATATTGATGTCAGTCTTTGGAAATCAGGGTGATGAGGCTGTTTTGCAGTTCTCCTTGCTGAATCACTGTATTCACTTCATAGGAAAGAGGTTCTTCCATTGATTTCAGAGTAACAATCATGTTATCATATGCCTAATTCGTCATGCTCATAAAGTGCTTTGAAAATTGCTGAAACCTAGCGCATCACTTCTTTTTCTCTAATCTCCTTCTGGAGCTTCAGTTATGGGATGAGGCAGATAGGATTGGGTGACTTGCCTGTTCCTGAATGTGCAGATATATAATCTGCTTAATTGCATGTATTGCTTCCTCTTATTCCTACTATAAATGCTGTCTAACAGTTCAGGAGGTGATTAGCACCTTCCCTTCTTAGTGAATGTATCATCTTCACTACAGGCCCTCAATAATTATCTGTTGTTTAGCCTTCCTTGCTCTCCTGCTTGACACCCCCCCCCGCCCCTTACCCTCCTAATGTACTAAAAAGTTGAATGCATTGCAGGATTTTACTGTTACAGTTTTGTGGGAAAAAACAATAACTGAATAGTTGCCGAATATAAAAGCAAGCAGCATACTCTTTAAAGCTTTGAGTAATTCAAAAGCATGGAGAGAGAATGAATTTAAATCTGCAGCAGCCAGTTGCCATTACAGGCTGCTAGTGTGGTTCATAGGCTGAAGGCATGCCTTTATGCTGCCTGGTGCAAATATGTACGTATTCCTGGAAAGAAAGATTTCTCTTTCCACTTGTACATGTCTGCTTAGTCTCTGTAGAGAAACCTAACAGAAGTTTGCCACAGGGTTGGATTCCAGGGCATAGCCCATATTTAGCGTGCCCTGGCTGACACTGGTGACACTTGCGGTTGCTCTGCCCCTCACAAAGGATGCTGAGTCTACAAAATGAAGTGTTTGCTGTACTGGGTGGGTGGGGTAGGGACGGGACGGACACACAAATAAGAAGTAAAAGTTCAAGAAGGAGTTTGTCTCTGAGAAGATGAAAGTTTAGACCAATGTCCATATACACTTCTTCTGAGATGGCCAATTACTATCAGTTATGACTTGGATTTTTTGGTAACCTTGATTTCTATTTTCTCAGAACAGGATCAGTTCATTTCATGTAGACCAGTATGCCTTCCTGGCCTCATTATTGCACCAGCACAGCCTTGCTTTAAACCAACGGTTGTATCTTCTTATTTTGCTAATTAATTCAGTAATCACACCTTCTTTGACACTGTAAGATCAAATAAAATTGTCTAGAGAATAATATTAATGATGTGTGCAAAAATTCAGAGGGACCTTAGTGGTGGAACCTTGTATGTTCATCTAAAATAAGAACCTATCATCCCAATGGTTTCTATAGTAGCATGTAGAGGAAATGCCATATAGTGACTTTGTTATAATCCCAGCGTGGTATTAGCATTAATATTTAATATAAATTACTCAATTAAACAGAGAGCCAAAAGAAATAAAAAATTACTTAGCACTGTTTTTTTAACTGAAAATTGAAATTTGCAGTAAAATTCAGCACCATCACTTCTCACAGTGGTCACATGCCACCTGAGAAATAACAGGCTGGCTCACTCCATTGTCTTACCAGTAATTACTTAAAAATGACTTGTGGAAAATCTCTATTTGGTACCTGAAGAGTTAATCAAACCTTAGCTGATCTGGGGGAGTTCTTCCCTGCAGGTCCTCAGAGACAGTTGTAATTAATTTGATCTTCTCCAGTCATTAACTCAGATTCATAGTGAGCTCTCCACACACTGCTCTATTAATTCACTGGAGATCAGTTCTCAGGATTCATTTAGTTAAGCAGCACTGCTGGATTACATTTTAAAACCCTTTAAACTGGTTGTAATTGATGTCTGTTTATAGAAGCTTACTTTAATGGAGTCAACGTGAGATGAAAATCTACCATACTAGTCTAAGATAGTGCCTTGCTGTTTAAAGCATGTCTCCAGAGGCATCCAGTTAAATAAGAGACACTGCAAAATAAAATAAATTCCTCATTAATCACCAACCTACTCTTGGCATTTTTAAAATAGTTTTTCGTCCTCCTGACTGCTGGTACCTTGGAAACGAATCTAAAGTAGATCTTCACTGTGCAATAACATACACATTTGTTAGGTATTAAGACTTGATCCTGAACCCGGCCAACAAAGCTCTTGTTGGCTTCAATGTAAAGTCAACAAGGGTAAATGTAAAGAGCAACACTGTCTTCCATTAAAATCTCAATGCAGCCAGCACAATGGCTTACTTCTCATTGTCAGATAGCAACATACTTGCAAGAAGCTCTTCCCAAACTCCTGGAGCAGCAAGACCTGGACATTAGCACTCCAAAGACTGCATTCTGCTGTTGCTGTTCAGCAATTAAAGCACAGGTCGGATAATGGTGTTACTGCTGCTTAAATAGCTTGACTTTAATTTCTGTCTTCCATGTAGCAGCAGATAGTTATAGTAATGGCATTTAAAACAGAAAGTCTGAATATAGAATCTCATCAAAAAATATACAGCTTGGAGCCACCTTTGAAGCAAAATGAGAGGAAGAGTGCTATTTATTATATTTCAGGCAGAAGACTGGAAATTCAACCGATCCTCTGCGGGCCACTAGCTTTATGCGTTCTGCTTCCACACTTGGCCTATCTCATACCTGGCCATCTCAAAGCAAGGATAGAGGAGCTTGGGTCTGTCTGTATCTACATGGCTAGACATAACCTGTGTAACATGAGACAAAATACCTCGGGTAATGTTTTCTGAAGCAGCTCATTGACCACAGAGTCCCTGTTTATGGGAAACTAATTTGAGACCACACACACTTGATTTTCTTTCTAAGCACTCAGAATTTTAGCTGGAATGAAGAACAATTTCAGGTGTTCATTTTCTCTGAAAACGAAACCCAAGTTCTGTTAGTCTGCCATCCAAAAACCGCAAGCATCACAAACTAATATTCACCCAGAAAATAAAACAGGGCTTTGTGTTGGTCTCTGTGACCACAGAAGAAAGATAAACCTATTATTAAGTTATCTACTATTACATCTACTGTTATCTACTATTCATTTGTAACTTCTTTACAGGGCTGTTGTGAAGCTAAATTAATAGCTTTAAAAACTTGCAAGATCTTGGGTAGAAGATGTTATTTAAATGCAAAATCAAACTGTTGCATGACATGGAGAAGAGATTCCTATCTTGCAGCATCCTTTTCTAGAATAATGTGTTTCAGACATCCCTGCTTTGTGCACAAACTGCAAAGAAAAATGAGACTTTTAGTAGGTTAGTTTAGTAATGACAGTCTTAATATTCACAGGGCCAGATTCTCTTTTGTTTTACAGGCAGTGGTTTTGTGTTGTTCTGCAGGTAAACCTGTACAGAAAATGGCCCTCAATATGATAATTTTTTTCCAGGCTATTTTATCTGCTAAGTTTTGTGTGTACAGGGGAAAGATCATGTATACCTTTTATACACAAATGGTAAAGGGATGGAAAATACTGGATACACTTTTTTTTCTCAGGCCCTAATTGCAGCAACATATTTACTCAGCATTCTTTAGGTCCACTCAATCACTCACACTTAAAGTATAGCTTGAGTGCATAGGGACAGTATGTGCTTTCACAGCAAGATGAGACAAATTGCAACAATCTTCTTTAATGTGATCTCATACCAGATGAGCTGAACAATACTAGAGGAAGCCAATGGCAAACTTGACTGTTTTCTGCCAAATAAAAGTGAGGTGGAAATGGAGGTCGGTGATTTTCTTGGTGATAGTGTTCTTCTTGTCAGAAGTGAAAAGGAACTGGGGTGCTGCTCACAGCAAATGCAGTGGGTAATTTTGTTAAGTATATGTTATTCACTGCAGCTTATAATATAAAAAAAACCCACCACCCAACAACGTTGTTTGATTCTCCAAGACAGGAAAGAATCTACAAGTAAGGCACAAGTAAAAAGTTGCAAAATATAAGGAGGTGGCTTGCACTTTTCTGTATTTACCTTTTTTATTTTTGTGGGATATGCCATCATATCATATCAGCATCAGGGAGCTGTTAATAAGTTAATTCTGTTAACAAGTAGGGGATGATGCATTCCATTTTACTGACAGGGAAACTGATGCACAGGATGGGTTTGTGACTGGCTCACTGTTGCACATTATGTCTGTAACACACCGGGAAAGAGAAAACAAATATCTATCATTTATACCAGGGACTTGGTCACAATCCATCTTTTTCACCTACCAACATGAAATGAAAAATCCTCGAAAGTTCAAACAGGTGCCTAAACAGTTGTTTAATGATAATTTCCTCTGCTTTTGCTGAATTTGGTGTAATTACTCACTATGCTCTACTGGCAACACTGGAGATGACACAACTTCCATCCCCTCCCTATTTACTGCATTGGGGTCTTACTGCCACCAGTGGGCTTCTCTTCCATTGATGTGGAATTATTTTAAGGATGCAAGAATACTTTGAGTATCAAAAACAATTTGCACTCTGAAAAGAGAGATAGTTTTAGTGGTACGAAGCATCAAGTCCCAGCAGACAGGCAGATGGTCTGCCCAGTTCCCCTGTACTTTGAGTGATGCAAATGTGGTTCCCGCACTGAGTTATGCCACGGGACCAGGGGCAGGGTGCAAGCTTCTGGGAAATCCAAGTTTCTGTGAGGAAGAAGCTTTCAAGGTCAGCAGGTGGCACATGGACCTTAGCCCATCTTGCAGTGGAGCCCCTGGGGAAGCACTGACATCTCCTGTTTATGAACTACTCCAGGAGTTCCACATTCACCTGGCCATTGATCAGCTCCCAGGGTCACTAACACTGGCCAGCAGGCCTGCACCAAAGAACAGTCTGAGACTGAAGGTTTTCAAAACCTTTCAGGCCCTCAGTAATCAATACATTACTACATTCATTTACCGCACACATGCTTCCTCAAAGGACTGCTAATGGAAGCATTCCCGATACAAACATCCATGTTAAGGATCAAAAGTCCAGTTCTCTGCACAGAAGAGCAGCAGCTTTAGCATTACCCAAGTGCATCCAGTTTGTGTCTATACTGGATTTTTGCATCTAAATTCTGAGAGCCCCGAATGTCTGGTCTGGCAGCATGAAACACATTAGCTACATGAAATCCCTGCTTGTAATCCTCAGGAGACTTGACCAGCATAGTTCAGCTCCAGATAAACTGCTAACTTCAGTGAATTCATCTGCATGTCTTTTAGGGAGTCTTCTGAGACTGTATCCCATTCCTACTCTATTGCTGCGTCTATACCCATGCATCTGTCACATTAGGAAGGAGCAGTATATTTTCTATTAGGAATCAGTGACTTTCACATGCAAAAAATGTCACCTTATTGCACGTGAATATCAGCTCTGAGACTGAGTTTGGGTATAAACTAACATTCTACATTAGATCTAACATGCTGTTTCCATGGTGGGGTGGGGACACATTTCACATACCTGCATGTAAATATCTGCACTATTCTTCCTGTACAAGGACAGGTGAAGACCAAGTACCTCCCTCAGCTGGAGCACTGGTGCTCCAAATGTACTGCTGTTGCCTCTGACACTTGCTCCAAGGCCTCACACCCAGAGCAGTGAAGGGGGGGAAAAACTTATTTTTGCCTGCTTCATTGTGACGGAAGAGGAGCCTTTCCCAAACCTGCTTCCTGAAGAGCCAAGTCTGTGAGGCAAAATTGGAAATGGAAGGGATATTTCTTGAGAGATTTAAAATGCTGACGAAGGGTGGGAGGGAAGAGGAGTGAAATCAGGTTTGTGACACAATGCAAGCTCCAGTTATAACTACAGAGAAGCCACCACATTACTGAAATAAGCACAAAATATCTTTGCTTTTTATTTCGGAGGAGAACAGGAGGAGTTATGGACTGCAAGAGAGTTTCCCTTTTCAGAAGATGCAATGCAGTGTTATACTGAAGTGAATATATCTTTTGAGTTTCGATTGTGAAAAGCAGTGCCATTTACTGCTCACAAGTCATAGAGCTCAGTGCGTAATAACAAATAGTTCTGTCTTCATCAATCCATACTGTTCTCAACAATCCTGCCCAAAGCTGCTTCTGGGTGATCATCAGGGTTTGATAAAGTGATTACTAGATAATGCTATCAAATAACTATCATGATTAAACAAGTTACATGAGTCTTGAAGCACTGGAGCACTTTACGTGAGGAATGAGTTTCTCCTTCAAACTGCTTAATAAAAATGTATTAAACAAAATGGGTTTTGAACAGCGTGTTGAGATTAGGTCAAGAAGAATTAAGTTTGCATTTTCTGAATAGCTACAAATACTGCAAACTACTTTCCTATGAATAATGTGATTACTTTAAGTAGCAGAATTGTTTTCCAGTCCCCTTTCTTTGGTATGTTGCTTCACTCTGCGTGTGAAATCTGTGGCAAGGTTGTTACACCTGTCACTGTGGCTTTCTGCACACCTGGGCTATTTTATGACATTACAGATTTCCTCTTCTCTACCCAAAGTACAGACACACAAATCAGCCAGAAAACAATTTGCAGCTATTCATGATTTTTATATCCAAAATGTCAAAAGCTGTTAAACATAATTTGAGCTCAGAGCCCCCATGTAATCCTGAGGTTGAGAGGAAAGAATTAACAATCAGTCAGAGTGCTACTGATTCAGATTATATGGGAAATCAGAGCAACCTGTGATATGAAATATTTCCAGCAGCTGAAATGACCACGAAATAAATTGATGTCGGTGTTTATTATGTACAATTCATAAAGAGAAGGCAAAAGATTTACTGTAGTACAAACATGATTATCCCAAAGACAGGAAGGACTTGGAATAAAGTCAGACAACAGAGATGCTAGGTCATCAAGGAAATAATAAATATAAATATTTGATGTCTATCTCCCCTGAAACTGTCCTCTTGATGCCATTCATACATAGGTCATTTAAGATCTTTTGGTACAACTTCCTCCATAAAACAGACTAAAGATTGGTAATCTAGCAGGAGAGAGACTTGCTCTTGCCTACTCCTCTCTGCTGAATTTAGTAATTTGTGGTTCCCTCATGCTCGTTTCAAGTTTAAGCAAGTCCTCCTTCACTTCCAGGATCAGTACAACTGTCTCCCAGACTGCAATTCACATCTTAATTCTTATCACGCGTGCCTGTCACCCTGTGGCACTCTATGTCCCTTTTGTGCCCCCCTCTGACTTCTGCTCCCTAACTTCCCACATTCTGTCCCCAACATGTCAACTCTTGTTCAAGCCCTGGTTACCTCCTTTTCACCGCAGCCCATTCCCCAGATTCATGCTCTTGGACTCATGCATCAACCTATTCCTGAAACAATAATGCATTCTTTCTGAACAAACAACCAGTACCGTACACCCAAGCTATTACTCTTCTCTGCCTTCCACGCAGTAAAGTCCTACAGGGCATGGACTCCCTTTATATTTATGTCTTGTACAGCCCCAAGCACACTGTAAGCATTTAATGCATAAAATAAATAACAAGAGACAAGCAGCTCTGCTGGAGACAAGAGGGAGCATTGAAGAAGCCACATTCAGCTAATCAAACTTGTATTATGTGAGGTGGGGCTTCAACTTACAAAAGAGTCAGAAAAGATAACTGGGGCAGGGAGGAGGAGACAGACAACTCTTAATATTGACCCAGCAAAGATTTTGGCATGTCTTTAAATTAAAGACCTTAAATAACCCTTCTGAGCACAAAGGCACTACCCATATGTACACAATGGGTGTTTTGATACTCATCTGAGCAACACAACTTCCACATGCACGAGATAAACTTTTGGGTATCAGAGTATAGTTTTAAAGACTTCAAGGACAGAAAAATTTACCACAGTACTGATTATTCAATGGTTAATTACCACAGATTTATCAAAATGCGTCTTTTCACCACATAACTTCAGCTTCCTGTCTTCCAAAGCTATAGCTCTGTCTGTTAGACTGATTTACTGTCAGTCTTTTACTGTAAGCACAAAAGCTTCCCTCATTTAGGCACTTGTAGGCTGTGATTAATTTTCTCTTTTTACAACTAGAGACATCAGACTTTTTAAGTTCCCAGATGTAAAGCAAACTTTCCAGCCCTCCAGCCATTTTTCAACTTCTTTCCTATATCTTTGCCAATGCAACCATTTCTGATGGATGTCTATCAAAAGCGTGCAACTGTTTTTGTGAGGATCCTAGTAGTGCTATAAACAGCAATATAAACTCCCTTCTCTTGTCTGCACATAGAAATAGCTCCACTCACCAGTTTTAAGGCAGTTAAAATAGCTTACATTGCTTTAGTAGTTCCCAATAAGCTTTTAGTTCCCATTTCACCATTCAGTGGGACACATGCTCAGCCTTGATCTTGAGCAGTATTAATCATTCAAACAGTAATGTTGCATGTTGCAAAATTAAATGCCTCAACACAGATGTGAGACTGTGGTTTTGTTCTTGCTTTTTGCGTGTGGCGTTTGCTTGTTTGTTTTACTGTTAGAGCACCAATATGCATTAGCTATCACATCTTTGTGCAGACATGGGAAGACAGCCTTCACTGTGCTGATGGCAAGTCAACCCCGTACTCCCCAACCAGGTATGACCTGACTTAGGGAGGTGACATAACTGTCCTGGGTTCAGCTGGGATAGAGTTAATTTTTTACAGGAACCTGGGAGGTGGGGGGCATAGCCGGGGCAGCTGACCTGAACTAGCCAAGGAGCTATTCCATACCATGTGACATCATGCTCAGTATATAAATGGGGAGCGGGCCGGGGGGTGGGTGCTTCTTTTCGGTGGGGGAAGTGGCAGAGCGTCGGGTCCCGGGTGGTGAGCGGTTGCACTGTGCATCACTCTTTTTGTATACTCTTTCATTAGTACCGTTGTTGTTGTTGCAATTTCTTTGTGTTGTTCCAGTAAACTGCCTTTATCTCAACCCTCGAGGTTCCAGTTTTGTTTTTTTTTTTCTCCTCTGTCTTCCCCCCTATCCCACTGGAGAGGGGCGGAAGGAGCGAGCGGCTGCATGGTCCTTTGTTACCGGCTGGGCTGAAACCACGACAATAACGTACAGAATCTGGTCTCCACCAGTACATTCCAGAGCAGCAGGCCCTGCATCTTTGTGGTCTCACTGAAGAAAATGCACCTTTTCCAGCAGGACATCAAAACCACAGCTATCCTATTGACAAATTCTTTCTGTTGACTGAAGTTCATCAAAATACCAGAGATATATCTTCTACAAAAACCAGCACCAGTTAGGAAAAACTTCATTCTCATGCCTTAGTTGTTTACAGTATTAGCTTTCTAATTTTTTTATTTTATCCATATTTCCATCTTGATGGATAAATATACTAGTACAATAAGCAACACCAGGCTCTGAAGTTGTTCTGAACACATAGATTATTATGTCTTAAAATCCAAACAAATAATAATTAAAAAAACCAAACAAAAACAACCCCTAACCAAATATTTCTGTTTATTCAGGTGTGCATCTTATTTTCCACAAAGTTACCATGAATGCAAATAAGAGATATGGAGGTTATTAATCAAAAAGTCCTTGCTTTGATCCATTTCAACACCTTTCCCATTTGAGTGATATGGCTCAGCATTTTTTTATTATTATTATTTATACATCACCACAGGTGAACCTGATGCTTTACAGAGAACTAGAATGACAAGACCCTGCCCTAAGGTGCTTACAGTTTAAATTACATATACACAGTGAAAGATGACAACAAACAGCAAAAAGAGGTGTGGATTAAGAGTGTTACAACAGGGAAAGAACAATACGTGCTGCCTCACATTTCTAATAGGCGTTAGTGTGTCTGTTTTCTTCAGTTCTTTGATTTATATTTCAGATGATTATATAAAACGAATACACTTAAAGACCAGGAATTAGAAGAGGTGTTTGAAAAAGTATAGGGGAAAAAAAATATGACTTACTAAGGCAGTAAGGGAAGTCATCTTGCCCATCTTGTGTTCTGTGCCAGGTCCTACCAACTGCATTATGATGACAAGAGAATTAAGGGAGGAAAACCACAATGACTTGTCTACAGAAAGGATTTATCACACACTGACAACACTACAGCACATGGAAGGCCTGTTTAGTTTGTATTCTCTTACAGACAGATGGAACCATTTTGGAAACCATTTACACTTTGGGAGAAATACCATCATTTCAGAACCAGAAACAAACTATTTTTTCCTATGAAATTAAAATTAGAAGGAAAAAAACCCAACTCACATGAAAAAGACAGGGCCCTCAAACCATTGCACTTCAACAGTTTTGTAATTTCTTTGCCAGGGCAAGGGATCTCTCTTCCTAAGTGTTTTCACAATGTCCTTATTCTTGAGTGGGATCCCTGGATGCTATAGTAAATCATAACAATAGGAAGGAAAACCACATAGCTATAACTTAGAAATCCACCTGGGATATAATGTGCAAAGGCACATATTTATATCACTATTGCTGATACAAATTTCCCTCTCTAAGGTGTGACGCAGGATCTGGGTCCCTCAGGATATTCATACAGGGAATAAACCATGTGTGGATAGGAGTCAGGGAAATGGAGTCAGGGTCTTTGTTTCACAAAATAAGATTTACCGTATAGCATTAGACCTTTTTAACATGGTATACAGTCTGTAACCATGGCCATTGGCAGACTTTTACGATGTTTAAGGGCACTGTTAGAGTGATCCTTCCCTTGGTGCATCATCCCAGGATCCAGAAATCAGCAGTCAAAGGACTTCCCCAGCCTGAGGTCACATCTAAACCACTGAATTTAATTACTATGAAAAACCACCAAGCCAATCCTTCATTAATTTATCTAGTCCTGTTTTGAACTCATTTATACTTTTTGCTTCCACAGCTCCCTGTGGCTACAAGTTCCACAATTAAATTACACACTGTGAGGACAAAGTATGTCCTTTTGCTTGTTTTGAAGCTATTCTCTGACAACTTCAAGGGGCAGACCATGCTGAATAACTCTTTCCTATTTAGTTGCTCTATGCAATTCATGACTTAAACTTCTATACCCTACTCTCTCTTCTCTCTTTTAAAAGTGACAACTAATCTATTTAGTTTACCCTTGTCTAAAGCCTGGCATTCACTTCTGAACATCTTGGTCACCCTTCTCTGGGTCTTCCTAGTTCTATTACATCCTGTGTCTGGGGTCAGTAACCAAAACTGGGTAAGACACACAGCATGTGGGCAAACTATGTATCTGAAAAGTAGCATCATGATACTTTTTCCTTTTGCTCTCTCCATTTCTTTCTAATAATTGCTAACACTATAATGGTCCTTCCTAATAAACTGATTCTGATGTCCCACCTCACTGCAAAACTCATCATGGCCCTCACAAGTCTTTTCTAATTATTTACTTTCTACATACTATGGGATGTGGTGAGGTGGAGGACTAGTTGAGTCCAATTACCCCAACGTAGTTGGGGGTGTCTTTGCTATTACATTAAGAGGCATCTCCAGGAATGTTACCAGTCAAACAGGGCTCTTACTAAGGGCTGAAACTTATAAATCTCTTCTCCAAGATTTCTTCCTGCTCCTCACATGATAGTGGCTTCATGACAGAGAACTAAAGTTGCAAAGTAGAGAAACAATAAACTAAGGATTGCTTTTGCAGCTGGTTTGCTTGTTTACTTTTCTCTGTTAGTCCTACAGCAGCACAACATGATTTCCTTTTTTTTTTTACCAAGAAAGGTGAGTCACTTCAAGACACCAGATCCAGATTCAGAACCATTCAGTTCTAAATGCTGTCTTAATCTGATGAGCTGAATCTTTATTGTCACACACATAAGACAGGGAATTCAGAGCTGTATTCAGGTAATAAATTTCTCCAAAGTTTACTTTTAATAGATTAAGTTCTGTCATGCTTACTACGGTTATGTAGTTCTTTATCCTGAAAATACTTCATTGATAGCAATGAGAATATTTAAGAAGTAAGGAATTTTGCAAGATAGGTAACTATGGCAGAAACAAACTTCAAGTCTTTAAATTGTACAGTGTATCCACTATACAATTAGATCTTTCTTCCTGAGAATTTTCTCCATTTTAAAACTTGAATTAAAAAGAATCAAACACCTACTTTTTTGAGAACGAAGTTGTAAGAACTGTTTAGCAAGCCCACACACATTCAATTCTTTTAATTTTCAGTCATAAGTCAATACTTGCAGCACTTAAATAATTTTTTATTCTCTTCCTTGAACTCCCTTCAATTTATCAATGCCTTTTTAAATACAGATTCTGTAAGATGTAGTGGAGTCATTTTTCATGAAGAAATGAGTGGTCATTAGCAATCTGCCCAAGTGAAAATAAATGTTAAAGATGAAATATACTTTTGAATAAAGAGTAACTATTATTTCATGTTGTTGAAATTCAGCTTTCTGCCTTACCTGAAAACCAAATAAATCTTTCATTAGATTGCATCCACTGGACTTTTTGAGGCTTTCATATGGATGTGAGATTGGGCTTATGTTCATGTGTATGTGACTGGGTGTATTTTAATCTCAGAGAGCTGGTTAGTGTTAATGTGAAACTGATGGAGTCTTCACAGCGCCCAGTGTCAATGAGAAGTCAGAGGGAACAGGCCAAAATACTCCTGATCAGCAGATATATAAGCTTGTTCAGACCTGAATTATACTACAACTATGCTGAAGAGACAAACAGATCCTAGCTGCAACAGGTTTTAGGATTCTGTACCATTTTCTGCATTATTTACAGGCTAGCTAGTGATCAAATCAAGTTTGAGAAATTAAAAAAGTGGAAGCAGTCAAGCAAATTAGTATGTCCTACTTGTGCATACTGGTCTACGTGCATTAAGGCAGTTCTTTACCCTTCATTCCCTGCTTAGGGATGTCTTGTTTCTGCAGTGTGTGAAACTATTAAGTTGTTCCTCTCAAAGAAGACACATTGGACAAAGTTAACTCATGGGAACTGCTGTCAAGCAGCAGGTGGGTGAGGTAAGCAGGAGACAAAAATCAGTATCAGCAAACAAACACGAACAAACAACTCTGCATCGTCTTCCAAAGTGACGCTGATGGAAACCAAGCTTTAGTTAAGATCTGCGAAGGCAACTTACTGCCTTCGCCAACTAGACATGGACTCAGCATATGTGGTGGTACACGACCAAATACAGCAACCTTGGATACCTTGAAAAATCAGACCACAGTGGTGAAATTACCCCAATCACATTACTGCTTATGGGATGACTATTCTATAGGACTTCCAAGCACCCAGAATTATATATCTGGAAATACATACATACTTTACTTGTATTCTCCTCCCTGCTGCTTACTTAGAACAGAAAAATAACCCATTGGAAGAAGCACCAGTGGTTCCAGATTAGAGTGCAAAATTTGGACCTGAAGTTATACTCCCAGCTTAGTTACTAGTACATCTATGACCACAGATATTTTAGATGTACTTGCCACTTGAGGCATATCTCAGGCTGGTCACCTAAAAATTGAGGCGTTTGGAGCTTGTGGCTTTCACTTTACTGTCCTTATTTTCCTATATCCAAAGACCTCTGAGAGTTTTGGGAGGAAAACCTTTTGCATGAAAGGTATGGTTACCTTTGTACTCAGTAAAAGTATTTCTAAAATATATGTTGACACTTGAGGCCAAATTCACCCATCTAAATCTGTGCACCTCACTTCATCTTAGACGCCGTTGGTAGCCAGTGGAAAATTACAGGCAATTCTTGGGAGTGACTCACATCTCGGACAGCTTATTCAGTTTCTGCAGGTGCCTCTCTGTGTGCATTAACTCCAGATGGCACTTAGGGGGATCACGTTCCCAAAATACATGCCTCAGGTAAAGTTAGGTGGGAAGAACTGAGGTATTTGTATCCTGTAAACTGACTTGGAAATTTCAGCTCTTTTTCAACAGACAATGCAACGCTGCTAGACTTTTCAATCCAGGAAATGGCTGCAGCAACACCAACTTTGGGATTATGAGCATTTCTGGAGGAGCCATCTCCAGGTATCCTGAGTCGAGGTTTTACTAGAGGCTAAATGTGATGCTCACCTCCAGTTTCAGTTCTGGCACTCCCCTGTCCTTCTCAGTGCTCCTAGTGAAGGAGAAAAACACCTCGAGAATTCACTCGTGCACCTCAGTCAGGCATTCCCTCTAATGGAGAGTGGGAAGATGAATTTTGAACCTGGCACAAGGGAAAGAGGCTCTGTCTAAGCATATATCTACTTACCCAGATATTGCTAAAGCCACTCAGGCTTCCTGGAAAAGACTTATTTCTTTGAAGGTGGACTATGCTGATCTTAAATTGGACATGTCTATATTACTTCCTGCAAAACTGCGTATCCTTTTTGAGGGGCATAAATTTCTTTTTTATGACTACAACGATGCAAAGCAATTTTAAATGCCCAGAGGAGAGAACTAGAAAAGACGAATGAAAAGGAATTGAATGATTCATTAGACTCCGAAGAAGATTTGATGAGGAATTCTATAATTCTGGACTTTTAATTTAATTGTGTCTCTCTTTATTACTTTTTCCCCTTCTTTACCTTCATGGAGCTTCATAAAAATATGATTTTTAAGAGCTCCTTATCTTGCAGCACATAGTAAGAAATATAACACTGTTTATTCTGTTTGGACAGTACTTTTGGGTTTTGAGGTTGGTGATTTATCAGTCTTCTCAGGTACTAACTATACCTGTATACCTGGAATGTCCTGATTCCTGTTTCAGTAAAATTATGCCTTTGACATAAATTTCTTACTATTTTTGAACTGTATAGCATTTTCTATAGGTAGGAGATGAGTGCTATGACCTCTCTGCTTATTTGCTCAGGTATAGGCTAATACCTCTCCTCAGTGACATCGCTCCAAGGCACAGGACTGCTGCTGAAAACAATGGAACTGTTTTGGATTTACACTGACTTGTGAGCACAATCTCACTGGCGTCTGTATCTAAGTATTCTTGAGAATATTGTTATGGTTTGGATCAAACTATGAACTTCATCATATAATAATTAATCTGTATTTTGGAGGTCTGAGATTTTTCTTCGTACTATAACTCTGCATACCAGGCTCTCAGTTGTTACAAAGAAAACTACCAATTTATATGAGATGAGGTTCTAGCCTCCTAATTACAAACCTGATTTAATTCCTCTTTGTTTCAATAGGCTTTGGTTCAGTCTTAGAGCATTCATCTAATCTACCTTTTCTGAAACCTGTTCTCTTTACTCTTGCTTCAACGATTTGGTTGGTTTCTGTGTTCGTCACTATTCTAGGCTAAGGATCACCTGCAAACCAGCTACTCAAAGAGAGGTAGCCAAATGTTAAAAGATATTTTCTTAACATTGGACAAGGTAACAGAAAATACATTAAGTATCTTAATTTCATGTTTATAAACTGAACAGTTGAGCAGAAGTATGAATTATTCACATGTGCAGACATTATATGCATAAATTATCCTAAAGCACTCTGCCAGTCCTGCCAGCACCTCAGAGGAGCAAGATGGGAAAGCTCTTTCCTGAGAGAAATGCAGAGTAAAAGAAAGGTACATAGGTGCACTTCCCCTTGAGTTACTTCTTTAAAGTGACGTTTGCTACGCCATGCTGAATTTCTAGAATAGGTAACAACCATCTCTTCTCTTCTCCTCATTCCTTTCTCACCCCTGTAAATTTTTCCTGCATTTTCCAAGCAGCTTTTCATCTCGTACAAAATATTTCCCTGAGCAACTTTATTATTAAAAATCTGTTGATTTTTTTCCACAGGTCCTATCACCTACACTTTCAGAGAATCCATACCACTTGACCCTCCTTCTCAGCAGAACAATTTTACACATTCTTTTTTTTTTCCATTTCACAAGTAGTATGGCCAACATTTGATTTCAAAGAATCATCTCCTTTGAGGACTGCACTCTATTCTACTACTGCGCTACACAAAAATGCGAAGTTTCTGAAAATGAATAGTACTTAGCAACACACTGCACAGCTAAAGTTCCTATAAATTCATTAGTAATTTCAAATCAGCTAGGAGAAAACAAGGACCAAATAGTTATAATACTTCAACAGTGACCCTTTATTTCTCAAAGAATCCAACAATAGGCTTGTTTTTTGTTGACTATTTTAATGTCAAATGCTGAAATGTAATTCTGCCTACCCCTCCCCCTCCCCCCATCACTACTTAACTGTACTTAGGTAATTCAGAAAACCACTGACTTGGCAATTTCATCCCAGACCCTATAAATATGTTTTCTCAGCATTACTCAATAGAACTGCCTCTCTTCTTAAATAACAGGTACTTATGTAAGTGTTTGTATGATTAAGAGTGTGTGAGTGTATCTATATCGAGAGACGTACCTCTCTAGGTACAGGTATAGCAATAGCTATCGCTATAGATATTGTTAAATCAATCAAATATTTGTGTGAAAGGAACCCAGGATGCAGCACTCAGACTCACCATTTTAACTAGTGATTAATGTCACATATTTAAAAATATGTTTGCAGTTGTTTACTATTTTACAACAAATGAACAATTGTTCTTAAACGCTTTCCAAACACCAATAAATCTGAGAGAAACCTCCACTGGTATAAAGAATAGCACCAGATTCCTGAAAGTCAGCTTTCACTCAGTCAACCAAGAGGCAATTTAATAATTAGACTACTTAAAGTTCACTTAAATCATGGAAAAGTTCCTCTCCAATGGCAATCACCATTATTCTGCAGTCATGATAAAGTTTGGCTCTGTATAAACAGACGCACACAAAGTGAAATGCCACATCTAAACAAGGGCACAAAAAGGGAAATGCCACAACATACAGAGGCAAAATACACGATTATCTAAACGGGATCATAGGAAGTAGCCATCTAGATCCTAGGATTTCAGCTGGATTCAGAAAGGATGCATATCTCATCTCACATTTGCTAATGCATCCGTATTTTCTTTGTTTTCACCTGAACTGTGCTCGCTGGTACAACAGCCACAGCATGCAAGCTATTCACCTGGTCATACACCTTAATGATTTAAAAACAACAGCCACCCTACTCTCCTCCTCTGCTTCTGCCTCTACCAATCTCACAAACAGCCAGCCTGTGGACAGGCATAATCCAGAGTCCTTGCTCCCTCCAGGAGCAGCAGTGCAGCGCAACATGCAAGAAGCCTGCATTTTGCTCTTGGAAATCCAGTGTTTGTGAAAGGACCCAGATTTCCACCCTTCAGAACCAAAGCTGGCTAGAGCTATGACATTATGGAGAGTCACAGTGTTCAGGTGGTAACCTGCTGGGCTAGTATAACTAAACTGTATTTCAGAGGATAGTTAACCCTTCTAAATGTGCCACCAAATGCTTCTCAAATAATGGGACAGTTGCCTACACTGGACTTAGACTAGTAGTTTACATGGGAGAAGATACAAAACTCATCCCACATCTGCAGAGCTAGGCAGATAGCCTTTGACTTCAAATTTTCTCTTTTATGGTACTTAGCTTTTTACACAGCCTTCCTACAGCAAACATAGGGACATAACCTAACTCTTTCTAGCTTTTTGCTTGGACAATCAGCCAAGATTCTTAAGAAATGCCCATTCCCTTTTCTTAATCTGTATGTTTGTGTTTAAAAGCCAGCCTTCCAAAATGCTCAGGGCCATGGCTTCCACCATGGAAATATAAATATCTTTGCTTAGGGCCCTTTTAAAAACTGCCCATGATTTCAGATGCCTAAAGATTTATTTAAAAGCCAAACATTAGTCACATTTGAGAATTACTTCTATCTCTATTATCATCCTCCAATTCTCTGTTAAAACTGGCAGGTTGTGTTCTTTTTTCAGTACAACTTTTGATGCTTTTCTCATCTAACTAGATTTTTGCTGTGTGAACTGTAGTATACAGATACATTTGTATCTGAGGGCACTTGTGAACCTGCCTCTAACTCCTAGGACTACTAAAAATCCCAAACACACCCTTGTCCTACACTTGTATTTCTTGTCATCCTAGTGTCATTAACAGGCATCTGTAGTAAAGCTCATGTATGCAAGTGTCATTATGCTCATTGTCCTTCTAGAAAAAAGCTCATTTCAGAGAAAACAATTCACTGTAATTGCTTTGGTTAAAACTCAAAACACAACAAAAGCATCCCCCACCCTTGTCTTCCAACATATGCTCAACTTGAAATAAAAGTAATTTCACAACTCTACCTATTAGGGAAAGGTAGCACTTACACAGACAGTATTCAGATCAGTATGTTATTGTAACCTCAACAGAGGAGACAGGCACAGTTGGGTGAGGAGGAAGAAAACAAATCTAAAATACTCCCTCAGACCAGGGAGGTCAGAGGGTTTTTTTCCCTAGCAGAGCATTTTCAAATGAAAAAATACGAGTCTTTTCTTCTAACGCACTGAACACCAATCTGCCTATACTACAGACTAACTCCTACTATTTAAATATTAAACATTTATCTGGATTCTGCATAAATAGAAACAGAAGCAGTGTTTCTAACATCTGTCGTTGCTGGAATAATCATGTTGCTGTGCAATGATTATGTTGGGAACCTTTTACAAAATGAAAACAGCATTCATTCGCAATTATTCATTACAGCAGGGCCTCCTCGCCTCTTGTGATTGTTATTTAAGATGAAACAGCTCTCGTTTTCACTGACTAAAACTGGCTTATCAGTGAGCTTTTTGCTTACAGATAATTTTTCCTGTGGGTCAATTCAACTTAATTTTAAGAGGTTGCATTGCATTATATTTTAAATTAATTACATCAGCTGCCTGCAGTTTAATGCACTTCAACGAATAGTTAATGCACTGCTGCAGTTCTTAGTGAGAAATTACTCCTCATACTGTTATTTCAGACTCACGCTGGTTAGGATTACTCCTCTGTCTTGTTCCATTGACATGATCCCATAACAGGATGAACATATTTTACACTAAACATTTAAACAATAAAAAAGGAGAGAGAAAGAGAGAGAGTGACTGTGGGAATATTAATGAGCAGGGGAACTTCAACAGGGCAGCAATGAGATGAAAGCAACATTGCTATTAAGGAATGTTTTCACTCCTGCCTGTCTATCACAAGGCCGAATCTTTAGATAAGGGTTTTTCAGCATGATACAAGATGTTATCAAACACTGTTGTACAATATTTAGTCTCAAGGGCTGACTTAAAAGAAATGGCATCAACTATAAAACAAAACAACACACACCACCAAAGAAAAGTGGAAGGCAAGTACAGCAAAGGGTTCAAGTTTGATGCACAGTTATTATCACAGCTTTGCTTTTCCATAGAGCTGATTTTTATCCAGACTGGATATCAGCGATAAGTATACTTTATGTCTATACGTGTTTGTGTGTGTGTGTGTGTCTGCATGTCCTCTCTAAAAGGGGAACGTGAAAGTGTAGGGGGGAGAGAGAAAGTATAAAATTGAATGCAGGCTGCCAAGATGGAAATGATATTTGTTTTCTATCACACCAGAGATGCACCATTCCAGCTTTTGTCCTTCAAAGCTGTGAGAGACCACGCTTTAATGCCTGCAGGTTGACCATGCATTGTTATTATACAGTCTTCATGTTCACATCATGTGTCATCTGACCAAAGGAGAGTCTACAAAGTGAAAGCCTCATGCAAAATTTATGCTTATATGGCTGTTTCAGTCAGTGGAAAAATCAATACTGCAGGCTTGATGCACAGAAATGACTGAGTGCTCTCTGACTGACACTAAAAGCACTGGGAGATTGAGGGGCTGCATTTGCCGTTCAAGGAATTGAGTGTATTAGAGCTCTTATAATAGTCTGCTCACCTTATATTAGCCTTTCCTTGGGATTATTTTTTGATAACAATTATGATTGTGGGGTTTAAGGCAATTACACTATTACAAAGAAAAAGCTGCTTTTTATGTTCTGTAAAGCTGTCATATATTTCACACCACAACTGCTTTCCAATTATTTTGCTACAATGCACTTTGGAAGCAAAATGTCCTAACTGATATATATTAGTCCTTTATGTTTTATAAATAAAAATCAAAGCTGTAATGTAATCCTTCAAAAGAAGCTTCTCGGTTTCCCAGATGTTATTTTAAAAAGACTAAAATGCAGTGTGTGTTGTCAGTCTTAAAAAAGACATACACAGTATCTGTTTTTATATGGGAGGACAACACAAGCCAGGGATGTTGCACAGATTGTGCAGGCTGTTGTACCTTGAAATGCTAATACTGCCCGTTAAACATGGACAGATGTGGTCCACAAAGATGGAGTTTAACAAAAAAAAAGAGGGAGAGAAGGAAATAAAACACCAACTAAAAACCTAACTCCTCAAAGGTTTTTTAGAAAACAGGTTTCAAGATGTAGTTTAATGTTAGGGTGAACATCCTGCAAGAATTTTTAAAGACTCAATGCATACTTCTTTGTTAAACATAGAGGAGGGTGTCAGAAAATGGACAGGGAAAATTAATGTTTGAAATAAGAAACAAACTCTGGTAATATACTTTAAGAAAATTACATATATTCCCTCCATAAAAAATACCTCTGGTCAGAACAGGAATGCATTTGCAGTGCATTTTTGTCACTGTAAATACACAGAAATATTTTATTAGATGGTATCACAAGCTTTTCATCAATGTCTTCTACTTTTGTTATAACTCATAGGTAACGAGTAAAACGATTAATACAGATTATAAAACAGGATTACGAAAAGCACTGCTAGTTAGTTTAGAAATCCCTGAATTCCATAGCAACTATCATTATATTATTACAAAATATACTTCACTCCCATATTCAGCTTTTTGACATCTATGCAGCTATTTAGCTGTGGCTCGCACTTTTAAAACATTCAGTAATGTTGATTAATTAGAACAGGTCAAGTGGGTGGCTTTATTTCAAATTCAAACCATCAAACGTGAGGTGGGTAAAAAATATGACCCTTTCTAGCCATAAACCAAATAAAAATTGATGAAAACAAACCACACAAATTACCTTACAAAACACTGGTGTTTGTATGCTATAGAAAGATAATGAATACTACCTAGTTGAACTCTCACCAATTAAAAATCACTACCTCTGGAGCTCCTGCAGCAGAGTCACAGCCACCTGCGAGCAGCTGAGTATAGTATATTTCCCCCAAAAAGTTTCAGAAAGGAGTTGTGTCTAATAGGTAAATAGTACCAGCTGGAACGTGCATCCAAGTATCCCGATTACACTATTTTAACCCTCTTCTAAAACAAAAATTTCTGCGAATAGGGCTTGTGAATTTAGACTAAATTTGCCATCAAGTTTCTGTATTTGTGTGTGTGTGTAGTGAGGGTATATGACCCTTTTGAACTCAGAGACACCAAGAAGGAGCTGCCATCCACAGAAGCAGGACTGGCACAGCTACAAACCAGCTCTGAAGCCCCATTCAATATGCTTCATTCAGGCACCACTTCCAAGAGATGAGAGCATCTGATTGCAATGAGTTCATTAAAAATGCTGGAATGGCCAACCCTGCTCAGATCAAGGTCCCCCATTCCATTTCCTTGTTATCCTAATAGTCTGCCTGAAATCAGTATAAAGTTTGTCTGTGGAATGACTGCACCCATTCAGGCCCTTCTGGGGCACAGAAAGGACCACCATAGGGACTGGGCTGATCACACAACCACATGAAACCTATATGGGCAGTGGGAAGGAGATTCAGTGAATTCTTTTGGGAGGGTGGCTGAATTTTCATCCGCTTGTTGTGAGGAGCAGGAAAGAAGAGGGAAGACATCTGCTGATTCAGAGGGTAGATAGCTGATTGATGCCTGATAGGAACTAGTCAATGTAGAGTCACATTGTAGCTCTATGGGAGGTGTCTGTCAAGCCTTGACTACAGTGTCTCTGAACAAATGCTGAAACTGACTTTTTCCTGCTGATTGGAAAAAGCCCCAACAACAGGGAACACAGACACTGGCAATATGCCTTAGACTATGGATGCTGTCACATGAATCCCTAGCTTGCCCGTTTTTTCCACCATCATGGGGAGAGGTTATACTGCTCTGTCCTGCCAGATGTGTGTATGTGGGGCAATGGATGTTTCTACCTATGGAAGTCGTAACCAACAGCACAGAAGAAGGCATGAAAGAGTTTGAGGGTCTCTTCTGGTAAACTAGGTTTCTGTGGTTTAAAACTGTTAATTTTTTTTGCTGTGTAGCGATACGCCTCTCCAACAGACCATTCAAAAGAAGAAATGAAAAGAAGAGGAAGGATCACAGACAGTTTCCATGATAAAATATACTGATTCTTTTGATATGTCTTTTCTCTTAGGCTAAATGATTAACAGTGTGAATAGGTAATCTTCACTAGAAATAAACAGCACAACAGCAGTGAAAACTGCTAGTTTCTAGTGCTGAGTGGAGGCATGTGAGGACTGAGAAAGATGACTGATTTCAGGTCACAGATGACTGTTGCTGGAAGGAATCAACACCATCCTATTTACAAACTGGTGTATTCATCTTTGTTAGCTTTCATGCCTCATCAGGCATGCCAAATTAAAGACCAAAGTCTGTGTAACAGAACATTCGCAAAAGTTGAAGGTATCCCACCATCAGATAAATGCTGAGCTGAAAACCAACAGCTCTGTTCTCAACCCTTTCCTACAGCAACTACTCCTCTGGCTGCAGTGGGTTCCTTACCAACTTACAAGATTTGTCTTAAGGAAGATGACAAAACCAAACTGGCAAAAAGTCCCCCTGAAGGGAGTCCAGACTTCTGGGTCCAAGGTAACTGAGGAGAAGACATGGCTGGCTGTTTCTACAGTGTGGTCATTTCTTCATTTGTCCCATATCAAAAAACCATTCACTATGCCCATGAAAGAAATAGCTATGATTTTCACTGCTCAAACCCAGAAGTTCTCTCTCTCCTAGTCTTTCTCTCACCAAAACAAAGGAACTACCAAAAATGTCGCATTAAAGCCATATTTGAAGCAATATTGTAAGACTTGAACACTGAAAAGTAACAGCAACTAAGGTGAAGGTTACTTGCTGAGCACTAATGTATTCAATACTACAGAAGATACACAGGTTTTGCTTCAAGGATCTTACAGTTTAGTGAGAAAGTACCTTCTCACCCATAGACATGGAAGAACTGTATTGAAGTACCCACAAACTTATTCCATTGTCCCCACGTTTATAAAGCTTTGCTAGCAAACTTTGGCCAGGCAGATGGTGGACTGAGAACTTGGCTTAACACACAGCAGCTTGCTTTTCTTCCATTGTGTGCTGCTCTCCTGCAGTGTATCTGATCATAGCTGGAACTGGGAGCTGCCCAAGACAAGAATAATTGCATTAATGTGTGTTTGTGAAGTTTCTAGCATGTGAGGTCTTCGATCAGTGTCTCTAAGTGCTAGTGGAGTACAAATAAAACCCTAACTTTACCAGCTCCAGTCAAACAGCTAAACATTACCCAATGTGTAAGGTACTATCAAAATACAAAGAAAAAATAAAGCCTTTAAACTGTGACAGGGCAAAACTATAGCAGGGATAACAGAAGAAAAACAGGAAATTGCAAATATGGTGGACTTCAGCCTGTCAAATGAAAATCCTGACAAATTTTTGAAAGTATTTAAATGCATGCATATACACACAGTGAAATTTAAAGGTAGCTGAGGTTAATCTGCATCCCTGCCACTATGAATAATCATTGCTAACATGTCCCTGGAATGGATATGAGTAAGTAGGTGCCTTGAGAACGAAGGCAAGAATAGCAGATCCATGCACATGTGACAGATCATTCAGAAGATGCTTGATACTTTTTACAGAGGTATTTTTAGCCTCCATCAACAGATTGACCAAAAGAAGGGAGGAAATGTGAGCAAAATTATAGGGAATGAGCAGAACCTTAATGACATGGAACACAAACATTGACAACAGATTGGCAGCAGTGCAAGGCTTCCCAAGAGATCAGACTGAAAAGTTTAGATCTTAGTGGCTGAACTCGGAATGGACATGGAGCTTTAACAGGGTTTATTAGGAAAGGGAGAGGGGGGAAAGATCAAAATAAGAAAGAAGATGCAAAAAAGTTTTGCTAATGGTAGAGAGCAACATTAGAATGGCAAATTTGGAGGAAGGCTTGGATATGCAAGGGAAGAAATAGGTAAGTCAAAGACAGGTTAAATGACAGACTAATGGAGGGGATGTTGTCAGAAGTGACGGACAGTGGTGAAAGCTGAGGCATCTCTGGAAAAACAAAATGTCAGACAGACAACCCTAAACCTGTCTTGGTAAGTCTGTAGCAGATGGATACACCAGTAAGCCACCACTGTGAAGACTCTAGATGAATATACATTGAGGGATGACAAATTAGCATAGCTTTCAACTAAATCCAATAAAAACCTGTAATTTAATAATTAAGGAGTATTTCATGTTATCTGTATAAGAACAATAGTTTCACTACCTCAAAGCAGCATAACTTGTGTGTTGACTTTTTTCCCTTAACAATGTAGTATATTTATTGTTTAAAAAATTAGGTTTGAAGGAAATTCAGTGAGAAACAGTTGAACACCTTATGTCACTACTAGTACAAATACATTTTTTTACAGTCACAAATGGGGGGGTGACTAGTCAAGGATGTGAAAGAGGGCTCCTCTAACTTCCTCAGCTAACTTACCTTCTTCCTGTCCTATAATTCTGGTTTCAGTGACTGAATGCAACCACCTTACTATTCTGCATGAACTTAACCATTGGTTTACTTTGTCTTGTTCTCCTGCTTAAGAGCTTCATTTAAAAAAATGTTTACTTGTCAATAACCACTGACACAAATCTTCCAGCTTGGTTCCCTCATTAGAATTTGGTGTGTGGAGTCCAATCAGACTATTGTTCAGCTTTTTCAGCTTTTCCATAGTAACATCTTAATTTAAATGTATTTTCTTTCAAACTAAGAAAGTACACATTGGAGTACAAAAGACCTGAAACTGCCAACCTTAAATATGCTGAGTAGTACCACACAGAAATCAATAGGATAATAATATTATAAATTAAAGTACAACTCAACATAGTAAAGACAATGTATTCTAGAACAGGAATACTCAACAGATGGCATAAAAAGCCTCCCTCATCTCCTTAACACCTCTGAAATTAACATACACTTTATAATAGAATCTAATATGTTACAAGATTAACCAAGAAAGAATGGGAAAAACATACTGTTATAAAAACATGAATCTTGCAGCTGGGGGACAAGCTGGATTCCACCCCTGCTCTTAGGTCATCACCTTCTGAATGATGCACCCATGCTTCTGAATTCATAGCTGGATGTACACCAAACTAGCAGTATTTTTAATGTCAAATACGTAACTTTAAAACATAATACACATACTTACAGGGGTGTATGTTTGTTGATCTAATGGATTGAGCAAGAACAAGTTGAAACAAGGTTGTATGGTTAGCTGGCTATACAATAAAATGCACAGATAATTAGTTGACTTGATTTTAAAGAAGTCAACAGATGTGGAAAGTCATTATCCACTTCACTTCCACTGCTCTTGTAGTTGGAAAGGGACAGTGACAGCAGAGGTGAGCTGCTGTGACACTCCTGAAAAGCCATTTGCCTCCAAAAATCAATGTATTTCAACAAGTTTGAAAGTGGTTGCTCCCAAAAAATAAGTTACAAGTAAGAGGAAGGCAGCAAAAAAACCTGAAGCTATTATTTTTTTTCCAGATTTGCATTCAACAGTCAAGGAATTTGTTAATTTAATGCTGAGCATTTCTTCAGAGGCAGGATTTTAAGTACTAGTTTTCAGGGAGAAAATTGAAGTGATTACATTATTCTCTTTGCCTTCCCCTCTTCAACTGTTTCTGGAATATACAGTGCGTTTCTGAGGTGATCAGAAGGATCTGTGATTTGCTGGCAGTTGGGTCCCACTGCTCTGCTGCTTTGAGAACCATCCTGTGTGGAAGCCTCTCCTATCCCAGCACTGCCTGACTTGAATTAGCTTGCGAGCAGAATAAGATGCTTCTCCCATTCTGTGGTTTCTACTCCAAATCACAGCATCATTCTTTTCCTCGTGCTTTTGCTTGCACACCCTGCACCTAAGTCTTCTCTGCCTTCTACTGTATTGTTGATGTCTCATACCGACCCAAATGCTTCTTCATGAGGAAACCACCAGCTTCGTCTTCATATTCACTCATCTTTCCACATAGTATTGCTCTGATGTCTTCCAAGGGGAAGCTGACAAAATACAATGCAATTACAACTTTCTCTCTCTTTCTTGAACCATCAGTTTCTTACTGGTTGTGCCACTAGTCCCACTAACTAGGCCCTCTCTCCTCACTGGTGATATCCTTATTGCCTTTTGTTCATCACCCTTCATGCCCTGCTGTCTCTTACTTTTCAAAATACTAATTTGCTTTAGTTTTAGAAAAATAAATATAGAAGTATCAGCCTTAACCTCATCTTTGACCTCATCTGACGCTACAACTACTGCTCTAGCTGCCTTCTTCTGTTAATTAATAATTAAACATATGCTCACAATCACAGCCTGAAGTTGTTTACTAATTTCACCATATATGTCTACAATCTGCCTCCCATCATTTGCACTCACCTAAACCTGTTCAGATTTAGTGCTTCATCCTGGAGCACTTCACATCTCACATTTCTAATTGCATCATTGGCATGCCTTGCAGAAGGTCCATCTAATCCCTCATTGCAGCTTTCTGTAACAGTTTCGTCAGATCCTGTTCCTGGTCCTCCTAATAATTTATCCAAGTAATCTCAAAGACACAAATTCAATTCTGTCTATACGCTGACAGGAAACAAATCTGCCTGTCAACTCCTAAATTGTACAGTTTCTTTACACATAGCCCATTTTAAGGTTCTCCCTGTCTACATGCACAACCAAAACTCTTGTCCAAACTCTTAGGACAACATCCTTTTTTTGCTCACAAGAAAAGAAACTGGTCTCCTTTTACTCATTTAGAGTGCTGCTGGTTCTCCAAGGCTGCCATTTGAGATGTCTCTTCACATTGTTTAGTTAGCTTACCCTTTTTTCATCACATTAAATACAAGCTGCTTCTTTTCATTTTCAAGGATCTGTATTGCCCACCTCTGCCCTTCCTCTTCACCCATTATCTCTCATTTACTCTTCAGGGACAAACACTGTATATTAAGACCACACTGACCACTATTACTATATCTTTGTATTCCCTATCCAACCATATTAATCTGTGGTCTCCTGTCTTACATGCAGCTTTGGGAGCCCTTCTAGTTCTGTATTTTTTAAGTGCACAGCACAATGGGATCCCAGTCTGTCCCTTAGGCACCAATATAAAACAAATTCTAAAAAAGCAAGCAAACGAAAATAATCATAATTTTTTGCAGAGATACCTCTATCTAGGAAGTCTACCTACAGCACGAACAACTTGAGGGCAAGCTCTGCCCCACTGCTCTGTGGAAATAGAATAATAATGTTGCAGACTTCTGGGTATTTAGTAACTACATTCAGGATTCAAAGGGAAATCTTGTACCCTAAAGCAAAACCAACAACCTTGAGAAAAAATGCCTACAAGTTTATTGAACCATATGGAGTTAGGACTCTCAGTGGACCATGTTTCTCTCCCTCTTTCCTCTCAGCCTCTCACGAAAGCACAAGGGAGCATACCTACCTCTAACTGAGGGTGGTTCTCCCCCTGAATACTTCTGTTAGGACTGCATCCTATTGCTCTGCTTTTGCCAAGAAGCCCTGCAGTAAGAGTATAACAGCCCTTTCTGTCTTCCTCCTTGTTCAGAACTCCTTTCTGAACTTCAAGTACTGCAAATCTAGGGCATCAACACAAAACACTTGTCTCCAGAAACATAAATCAAGTGGACAGCAACTAAAATCAAGGTGTTGCTGAGGAATACATAACAGGGAAGGAAGGTCTAAGTCTTCTTCAACAGAGGCTTTCTTTTCTAAAAGAAACAACTCTTGATCCTGGAGTCCCTGTTCTTTCCAGGGATGCTTCCTTTCTGTAGGTGTTTATTTAGACTCTGAGCATGGAAGGGAAGAAAATACTGTCTAAAAAGGAAGGGAATCACTGCATAGGAAAAGGTTTGGAGGCTGATCTTGGGTTCTGTTCTCCCTTACTTCTCAGTATCTTAATTCCCTCAGCAATGAAATGGATATAATATTACTTAATAGAGATATTGTGAAATCTTAATTAATGGTTGTAGAGCATGTTTAGATGGCAAGATGATAGAAATCATGGGCATGCAAACCATTATTTCTACACAATAAAGCCACAGTTGCCTGCCTTTTTTTTTTTTTTTTTTTTTTTTTTTTAAGTGTAGCTATGCACAGGTTTTTCTCAAAGGCTATCTTTAAATCTACAAACCCACCACAATAAAATCAACTGTTCTCCTAACCAGCCTTGGATATCTTTCAGGAGAACAAATGAGATCATTGACTAAAGTATCTTGACAATCTTTCCCCCATAACACATAGGAGTTTTTTTGTCTTCTATACTCATATTAAATACACTGTGTTTTATCAGCAGCTTGAGAAAAGCAAAGTGAATGAGCATCTTTTACCACTTTAACAGCATATGAAAGAAGCTGGTAAGGCATGGAAGGTGAAGCATGTTCAACGTGAGAAGAAATTATTTCCATTTTAGGATGATCCCTCACTGCACTGAGCCCTTGTCTGTTTTATAGGGGAAAAGCCATGACTGTTTACATTTCAAACCATTCTAAAGCAGGACACGTCCTCCACTCTAGTTGGTTCTGGCAAACCAAACGCACAATCTGAAATTTCATTAATCACTTTGCATCACACTGCTTTCTGAAAACTAAATGCAGCAAATATTTGCCTCCTTCCACTGACCTGAAGTACCTGGTCATGAAGAAACCAAACTGATATTTTTCAATTGTGAAACTACCTGTTCTGGTGCAAAGTTCTTCTATAAAATGGATTCCACCTCCAAATCCCATAATTAAAACACTAGACAACCACATCAGATATAGAATGACCCATTTATCCCATAATTTTTTTCATCCACAAGATGAAGGAACAAAATGTAATCATAAACAGCAGCTAACATAATAGATGTAATCTCCTGCTTATAGAGATAAGCATAAACTACTCAAACCTAAAAGGAGCCCTTGATTTCAGCAGTTCTGCTGAAGCTCAACAAGTCATCCAGCTCTATACCAGAAACTCCTGATTCTCTGCCCCTGTAGACTCCTGGCAACTGTAAATGAATCTACATTTAAAATTCTGGAGGGGAACTTTTAAGTCCTGAACCTGACTTGAGCTTCAACCTCTTTATCACTAAGTTTTAAATGGGAAAAAATACTGTTATGTTTTTAAATAAACCTTGCAAATTTCTTTAATAAACCAATCACAGCTATCAGTTTCAAATTTAGAGCCGATAGGTCATACTGAAATTGTGACCTCTTTGTTCCTATGAAAAGATACAGATGTGAATGATGGTACAAATCTCCTTGATGTGAAGTTTTAGACTAGATATACCATTTTCTACAGGCCCAATTCTACTTCCTTCCTTTCCCATCCATTGTTTACAACATGTGGTGGTTAGATGAGGAAGCTACTTGGCCTTGGATCTTTCCATTCTCTTCATCTAGGCAAATTTTGACTGCAACTCAACAACAGTTTTCATATTCAGATCTCTTACATATCAACATTTTGTATATCATAGGTCAAGCATGATCAGTTCTGATGGGGACTCTGGTGGAAAACCTCTCAGCTGAAGGAAACCTGTTTTGGAGATTATAGTCTATCACCTTACCTGACATCTTTTCTAAAGCCAATGTTTTCAAAAAGTACAAAAAACCTGTATGCAGGTTCCTTCCCTCTTCCCGATGAGACGTATGACATCTGGGCTGGTTTTCTTTTTCATTACTCTACTCTCCCTCCCTCCTCTATTCTCCTCAGACATATCTGTATCAGCTCTGATAACGTAGTCAAATTGCAGCTCAGGTAATTAAACTCTGTTTAACAAATCCTTCTTCAATTCTAGTTCAAAGCTAGAATGCAATGTCACTGTAAGCCATTAAATGCTTCTACTCCTCTCTAGAAATGGATATGTATGGGGTAGTTGAAGTGACTCTTTTATGTACAGTTTTTAAAGGATGCAGGATGAAAGGTGCTATATAAGATATACTTTTTCATAGTCCAATATCTTAGTGAAAGGTTGTAATTAGTGTAAGCACTGCTTAACATAAATCAGAGCTCTGCATTCAACATTTCAAATGTAACATCTTGACAAGATGTAGATTATTTTATGTTGGACATAAAAAGCAGCTTGTAGTAATATATTGTAATGATGGTCTGAAGAAGCTTTGAAATCAATAGATGACAAGTTACTGAAATTAGGAAGGCCTGACCTGCTCTGCTAGGAACAGCTAGTACATCAGATAGACTTGGTTTTATTTGACCTTAAATTTCCTGCAATTGTTTTCTTTCTGGTGAGTTCTAAATTCCTTAAATGTTTTTGTTGGTGTTGCTGTTCTGGTTACTTTTGGAATCTAATTTTGTTTTATACAAGTTATGGTAAACGTTTAAACCAGAGAGAAATGCTAGGAGAGCAGAATGTTCTTAGCACTGCTGGGTATTTCAAGCCTGTGATTTATTTGCAGTGTAATTCAATTATTAAAAATAGGCAGTATTTTTATATCTTTCAATTCTGCTATACACCAAATCACAAAAGCCAGATATTTTCTATTAGTGTTTGATAGCATGTGGTTACTGAGGCCATAAAAAAAAATAAAGGGCACTTACAGTTTTAGTATAAACTATGATTAATTTTTATTAGGATGATACATTTATATATTATAAACTGGCAATTTATTTGTAGGGTGGTTTTTTTCCTGCAAGTTTAGTAGTTTCCCTTGGTGCAGAATGCAGAATTGTATATGAGATATTTGAGTGTCTAAAACGATGTATGATAAATGAAGTAGCATGCTACTTATACGCTTATCATGTTCCCTGACTAGCAACAGGTTCAGCAAAGGGCACAGCCAGTAAATGAAATTTTCCACCAGGACAATATATCATCACAAGAAATGTATGCGTTGGAAACGTACAAGCTTGCTCGAGATGCGGACAAGGTGTGAAATGGTAAAAAATGAAAAGCAGAAAGAGCATATAGTAAATTTCAAATTCAGCTGTATTTCCATATTGGCTGAGCCTGGTGCTTTAACTGTTTGAAGTCACGTAGTTTAGAAAATAATAAACACATACGCACAAATTTAGCTCAGTTTTAATACTAGGATAAACTTCCTTCATTAGATATCCTATAACTTCTTTTGAGAAAAGAAACTGTAAAGCATCTAGTGAAAAAATATTTTTAAATCCCCTTCAGAGTCAAAATATAAACCAACACCTTTAAATGCACATTTCTTCCTCAGAGTTACAGGTTGAAAATTTGCTCCAGGAAATGTTTATCATAACTTTCCACACACTGTGGAGAGCACTAATTAAAAATAATAATAAAAAACGCAGAAAAAAAAAAGGAATGGTATCTGTATATTTCCCAGTGGACTTTAGTTTGTTTACAAAAACATTTCATAATAAAAATTTCTGACATATAACCATGGAATCCTACCACACTATAAAAACTTCTGTTTTCTTGGAAGAAGGTACACCAAATACCAAGGAGAAACTTCTTGGCGTTCTGGTGGTAGGTGGAATCACAGCTAAAAATACATTGAGAGTGTCTGGTTTTATGGCTACCAGTACAGCCTCACTAAAGAGAGGTGAGCATTGGAAAAGCTGGTCAAATTCTAGAATTCTATCTGAAACAAGCTTCTGAAACTTCTTGAAATTTAACTGTTACACTGCAAGAAACCTAGCGTAATGACATCGGTTTGTGTCTATGGATTACGGTAGTGGCTGTATTCAAATGCTTGAACAATTTTGTAAACTGAGAAGCAAATCCTGCTCTTTTCTTACACCCTTACTGGATAAAATACCTCTGTAGAGACTTAGCTGATTTAGTTTTACTGTGCACAGTAATTTTAAAACCAGCAGAACATACTTTGGGCCATAATGTCTTTCTATTACTTTTTTTTTTCCTACCAGAACAGTCTCCCTCTCTTACTTTTCTCCATCTCATCTCCAGCTAGCAACCCTTCTCCCACATCCCACTGAAAACAGAAGTAAAATACATTTAGAGTCACACTCAAATATTTATTTCATCAGTGTTCTACTCCCTGCCAACATATGTTGTGATGGATATATTGTTTCCATGGGCTGAATTATTGCCACCCTATTAGAAAGATGATAGTGACAAAAGTCACAGAGACACATGCAAAGGAGTAATATTTCTTTAATGAACCAGAAGTAGCCTCTCTTCCAGACCTAGACTTGCCCTGTTCACTCTTTAAGTTATATGTCCTTTCCTAATGGCAGTACTGATGCGATTCAGCCAAGCATTTTGACCGGAGAGCAAGAAAGACTCTCTGATGCACCGTGCCTCCAGAGAGAAGCTGTCTCACATTCTCAGGCTGGCTCTCCCTAGTGCTTCATTTTTCATCCCATGTGTTCAGGCTTTCTGTTTTCCCACCACAATGGCAAAATCTTGACCTGACTGAAATCAAAGGAAAATCTGCTATTCCATCCAATCATGCCAGGACTTCTCTTCACATTTTTGCTTAATTCCAGGCTTTCCTGATTTATGTTCTTTGGCTTTATGCTGAACATTTTTGTGCCTCACCATCTATTTGGATTTACTGTTTCTCTGTCCATCTCAAACCCAGATTTAATTTTCATTTTGTGATTTTCTCTAACCTTTTATCCTTATAACACTAATTCAGAACCAAACTTTTCCTACTCAGACAGACTGCTGTCTTTTGAAACACAGTGAACCAAAGTCTAAAAACAAACCCCAAAAAAGGGAATGAGAACTCTTTGGGGTTTAAACAGACAGAATTCAATAAAGTCCATGCACTTTCTAGAACATGAGGTTAGACCCTGTCTAGTCATAGTCCTCTGGAAACTTAGCTCTGAATTCCCAGTTTCAGCAACAGAAGTCAAAGCACTAACTCTCTAAGTGAAATTATTTAATTTTGCAGCTCAGGCGAAAATGAGACCACTCGTTGAAAGCCTTCGATTTTTGTCCTCTGCTCTCTCACACAGGTCTCATGATCTTTGCTATGTGTGGAACAACAGACCTAATCTGCTTGGTTGATGTCAAATGCCGAGGGTTTATGCAGTGTCTGGTTAACTTTGTCACTGAGCAACGACTGTTGTCTTCCAGGGGAAGGCTCACTCTCAGCACTGATGTAAGGAGACCCCACAGGCTCTGTTACGATTTTCAGAGTGTCACTATCTCCTGTGCCAGCTCTTTGTGCCACTGAGTTCAAACACGCAGGCACTGCTCTGTAGTTCTAAAAGCCAAGCCCTCTTATTCATACACAAAGTAGTTTCTATACTACTATTTTTCTACTCCTTTCTTGCTGAATATCATATCCAGCTTTTTGCATAATTGGAATATTTTCAGTGCCGCTTGTTTCATCCTGCCTTGTTAGATGGGTTGCAACTTCCATGGCCACTATCTTCCACCCAGTTTCTGTTCCTTCCCCCAAAGTCTTCTGTTACTCAGGATTGTTTTCTTGTTCATAACATTTTGGTGTTCTTTTCTTTAACTTATCAAATTGACATTAGCATCCTTGAAACACTCCATATAAATACAGCAAAATACGGGTCTCATTCATTTTCTTCTTGTTTTACAGAGGATAAGCAGACCTGCAGTTAACCCTGATATCATCTTTTATTTGCCACCCTTCTCAGGGATGTGAATGAAGATAAAGAAAACTGAGCTTCATCACTACTGCCACGGCATAATGTGACATGAACTACTTAAAATATTTACAATTTTTTAACATATTGTCAGAGATAAAATCTTTTTGAAGCACTGTAAGAACTAATGATTTTAGCTGGCAAAGGAATATGTTTCTTTGACTGTTTTGTACCTTTTTGCTCTGCTACTTCCATACCTTTCTAATAGTTTGTTCCTTCTGAGACAAACAATATACTTACTATTATAAAACATACTATTCCATAAATTGTCATGTGGGGAATAATTACAGGATCTTAATTAAGGGAAATAGCAATGATTTAACTTTTATATCTGGTTTCAAAAACCTGGGGACATTTTCCTCTCAGTCTACATGACACTGTGGTCTCTAAAGGAGCCGTTTAGTACCTATGGGGTTCCCAAAATTAATTCTGCTTTCTTCCTTAAAAACTTCATCATTCTTATCTTAGTTTAGCACTATGTACACTTGCCTTTATGGGCATAATTAGTAAACAAAACAAAGCAAAGAAAAAATACTACAAGTCTGTGAGAAATAAGTGCTGAAAAAAAGAAACCGTTTACAAAATAAACTCTCTATAGCAGACTGTAGAAAACAAATGAGCTGCCCATACAAGTATGTTTATGAATGTTTATTCTTGCTTCAAAGTCCTGTACAGATACTAGGTTCTACGTTCAAAGCAACATTTAAGTGCTGATTTTTCTAATTCTTTGAAACTTCCATAGATTTTTCTATAAGCAGTTATCCTTTTCTACCCAACTAAAGATGGCTAGGACCTTTGTCAACTAGCAGCTTTACAGCTCAGACCAGGACAACTCACATTGGCCTTACGGAGCTCTCATCCATTTGGAGGGCCATGGGAAACCATCAGAAGCAGTAAATGCAGTTAAGAGAAGATCTATCTTTATGATCTCTTCTAACTCCCTGAAGACAATATGAGTAGTGTAGTAGTGCAAGTAACCTCGATTTATATTACAGTATTACCTTGTTGTTTGTTTGTTTAGACAAAAAAAGGCTCCAGGATGGGGCAGCACTCAGTCTTTTATTGTTCCATCTGATCAAAGGCCATGGACTAATATTCCAAAGTATATTAATAATTCTTTCCCTCACAGACTGCAAGACCAAGAGAAATACAGCCTTCCTTACATTTTCCTTTGTGCTTGATGAACATAATCTTGATTCTACTGGAATTCTTCTGTTGCCATTTTGACACCCGTCAACTATTGATTTTAATGATACAAGACTACCCCTGATACTCACTCTTAGGAGACAGCTAGATTATATGCCCTGAATTTATGGATATTACAGGGTTCATATACTTATTTATTGGGGGGTGGGAGGGATGAAAGAGAGACAGAGAAAGAGAACAGAATAGCCAAAGGAATTAGACCCACTCTCCTATGTAAAATAAACTTCCTAGCCTTTAAAAGCCTACAAAAATTAAATGATGTCAAGAAAGATTTGGTAGCATTTGAAATTAACTCCAGTAGAAAGAAAGTCCACTTAACTAGAGCCAGTTTGAAAGGTAATAGAAAAAAATTGGCTTTTGTGGTTCATTTAAAGCACAGCCTCAAAAGTAAAACCTGCTGATTTTAAGTGCTATGAGTCTGAGGTTACACGAACTTAGTATTAACTTTACAAATCAGGAACTTTATGATGAAATGGATCTCTTCATTAGAAAATCCCCAACTACTTTGTGGTCTGTGGAGACGTTATCTGATCGTTCAGTGATGTACTTGTGGTTTGTAAAAATGGGGACCCTAAAGATCATCAGAGCCAAAGTCTCTTCCCTGGGGCCTTTTTACTCTGCTGACACTTACTGAAAATCTACCAGCAATACACTCTCCAGAGCAGCAATCATTAACTCATTTAAAGTCACAGGCGCAAGGGTCTGGGGTTACCAACTATTAATTAGTGTAATTATTCCCAGGATAACAATTACCAGCTGCAGGATCCACTTAACATCTATTCTCAAAACTTGTCTTTCTGCAATGCTAATGTTTCTAAGAGGTTCATTTACCACCATTTACTGATTATGTTCACTATGGTATATTGTTTCAGATGGACAGGACGGAAAGCCAATACCTAATATTGACCTTTACAGTATCCTGTGATTAGAAAGGCTGCTCCTACCATCATTAGCCACATCATTCTATTGAAAAACATATATACTGTTTGTGATAGATTTGTGATATTTCTCCTCTTTCAAATATGCTTACAAAATTAAATTACTGGAGAAATAACATGGTGTGTTTCAAACGATATTCTTCAATAACGCACTTGTTCAAACTAATACTTTGCATATATTAGTTGTACAATTTGATGTTTGAGACTATTTCAGCTAATGGTGATACGCACATGGTATAATTTCAAACTTGATTCTCCAGTATTCATTAGAAAAAATAACAACGAGAAGAGGTACAAGTCTACAGTCTGTGTTTGCTTGGCAGTATCCAAATCCTGCGTGGTGCTGAGCCATGTTGAAACCCCATGCAGTTCAAAGAAACTAGAATGCTTGGCATGCATTTAAATCAGAACTATGTATTTCTTAAAGAAACAGAGAAAAAGAAATAGCATAAATGTAGCTTCACCTCCTTAGGGAATCTAACACACCTCTCCTGTGAACAGGGAGATAACATGTCCACACCAAACAAGACTTTGATAGGACACAGAGCTAATTCATTTAATAACAGAAGGAAGCAAGCCTTTAATGGCAAGATTTTGAAAACTGGAGGTATTTTAAATCCATGATGGGACTAATTTTGCCAAATGCTTTAATAGATCCTACTGATTCCAAAGAATTCTGCCAAATCAGAGCCATACATTTCAAAGTGCATAAACTATGATAAATCAGAAGTTGTCATACATGAAGACTACAGAAGGAGGAAGATTATCTGGTTAGAAGGTAGTACAAGAGTTCCTTTTTCCAATACCAGTAAAGTCTGGATTATTGAAACAGGAGAAAGATTTTCTAGTACAAAAGCAGGAAAAGAGTGCAGGGAGTATCGCATCATGTTATTCTGACACGTTTCTCTTTCTTCATTCTCCAATAAGCTGACAGCAAGAGCAATCAGGGATGTTGTACACTGAATATCAGAGTTCAAAAGAGACAGAGGAACAGAAGTGTGGCTGTATGTTTTCTGGAGAAGCTTTAATTTTTTACTCTTAGTATGCCAATGAGTAATAAATCAAAAGAGAACATATTTTTAAAACTGTGTTAATAAACTGTGTTTCAGAGTGGTAACACGCTATTTTAGCATATATTTGAAAAGGTCTCCTGGACAGTGCCTCAACTATGCAGGACTAAGTGGAAGCAGCAGTGTTGCTTTTAAATGTGCTGCTAGATTGTATTTGTGAGCATTTGATGTTCTTCTTTAATAACCTCAAGTAAAAGGCTGAATGAATTCAACAACAGTTGCTGAAAAAAGTGCAATGAGTCATATTATAGGAAAATGGAGAAAAGGATACAGGACTCTCTGCTGAACACAATCCTATATTGTAGGCAATCTGCGATAACACCCTTTTCATTTCAGTTCAGTCCCATAAAATTACCACTAACATTACAACTCATGCAGAACACAGATAAATGTAAAAATGTCACAGAATTCTTCCAGATGGGACTTTTAGTTCCACTAGATCACCATCTACTTTTTTACTTGTCTAATATTTCATTACAACCTTCCATAAGTTAATTTTCTTTCCACTGACCATGTAAATCACAAATCAATTTTCATTTAAAATGCCTGACTACAGATTGCTCCTGAAAGCTCAAAGCATATGCTTCAGTGAGCTCTCCAACATTCTTAATGCACATTAGAAAAATGTTGTGGTTTTTTAAAAATCTTTTTAAAGGAATTAATTTTACATTAAAGTCTGGGATGAGACCCAAGCAGTGGTACTCCTCCCTTCTCTCTCCCTCCCACCCCCCGCCTCTAAGAAGCAGGTACATTTTTGAAATGTAACCGTATGTAGAGCTAAAAGTATTTCATGACAATGCCATTTGTTCCTAAACCAAAAATGCAGGCAAAAATATAGACTGCTTTAGATTTGCAGAAAGCAGACATGATTACTTAATCCCAAACCCCTACTGCAATCATATACTTCTCTACGGGAAAGACGACAGAAAAGGAAGAAAAGGAGGAAAACCATTCACAGTTTAGACATCGGCTGTGCTTTATTTGAACCATTCTTTTTCTCATATTCTAACAGAACCTTTGTTTAGGCTAAAATATATGACTGAATATTGCTAACTTTACTTATAGAAGCAGCCACCCTAAAACCAATGAGATATGCCCGTGAGACAAGCAGGATTCAGCCTTTAAAACCATCTGTAAGAAATGTTTTACAGGAATGCCCAGAAAATATCCTGAAACAGTATTCTCTGAAATGTTCTTTTCTTACGTTAATATAAACAGTGCTCTCCCCACTACAAATTTGTAAACATACATTTGGCAGACTGGACATGGTAAATGTGGTTTCTATGGCTGGTTTTGCTATTGTCTTGCTGAGAAATACAGGGCAGTCACTTTGCTACTCTGTGCCTTAGTTTCCCCATTAGTAAACAGTGGATCATTAAAATGACCCTTTTTTCATATTAAACAGGACCACTTAAATGCCTGAGCTGACATATGCATAAGCATTTGCTGAATCAGTAAGAGGAAGGAGTGATCATGGTCATTTAACTCTTTTTATAGGTAGACTACATTTCCTTACACCAGGAATTTCCGTGCGGTTTAATCTCAGATTGTTTTCACGTATTCTTGGTACTTCAGAACATCAGCACCAAAAGCTTGAAGGACAAATACTCCAACAGAGCAACCTGGTGTGGTGGAAGAAGGAAGGGTTGTATCTGCTCTTGGAACGCCAGGGAATTGTAACCCTTTCTAACAGCATGACCCCAGGTCACAGAAGTCTAACGAATTAAGTGCAAAGGAAGAAAGAAGCGTGGGTCCTCCAAGTCTCTTTCCTGATATGAGCCCACATGCAAGCCTCCCCTTCACTCTCTTTTCCTCTGCTTACCTGGCATATCCATATTTACTATGTCTCACTCTGCCTTTGGGATTGTCCTTCTATCTCTGAAGTTCACTTCCATGCTGTTTTGCACTACTCTATCACAGCTCTTAGCAAGACAGTACAGCTTTGAATCCCAAGTTCTTGAAGCACTCTGACATTAGGATTCTAGCTTGGGGGTGATGGAGAGGGTGTCACTTTAAATAAGGCTGAGTGCTCATGACAATTGAAAGTAGTTCTGCGTTAAGTGGGGCTCTTTCTCATAATGCAATATGTCAGTGCTGACCACTGAAATGGGGGAAGGGAAAGGCTCTTGAACAGTCTCTGTAAATAGGGTCTTGCCAAACCATTTGCAGGTTATAGTCAGCCAAACCTTGAGGGTCTTCACATAGGGTTTTTTAAAACCCAAACTCCCAAATGTCAATGGGGCCTCAAGCATCACATCTAATGTGAATCTGCCTCACTAAAACTGAGAGTAGAGGGCCTCCGGATTTGGCTCTGTGCTGGCATATCACAATCACCACTTAGAGCTGACCACTTATAACAATGATGTGGAATTACTTCAAATATGAAGAGGTGTGGGAAAAACATTTACTTTGCTTCCTGATTTAGAGAAAACCCATCATCTAAGAAGGAAGCTATTCACAACAGTGAATTCTCCAAAACCACGGCTATTAATAGTCACTGGAATCTTTATGGAGTAGGGATTACTATGAAGACAACCTGTCTGGTCCTCTAAAGACTTTTAAAGTTAACAACTTTAACTAAATAAACAAGTAGTTGGTTGAGTTATCTGACCAACCAGTAAAAGGCCCACAAAAATATTCAATGTGGGAGATGCCTGTGAATTGGTTCAATTGAGTAACTAGCTTACTTTTATTCTTTTTTCCATTTGGCCTGGCCAGCTAAGGGCAGGAAGGCTGTGCTTTTGGGGGTTTACCTCACTTGTCTTTTTGTTCCATCAGCAATGGATTGGCAAATGCCTCTAATGATCAAGAGGTGAGCAACCAAAGAGGAATCCCAATTACAGTGGCCAGAAAGCATGCTAGACACTTGAGCATCTTGCCATTAACTAGATCCTCTACCTCTTTACATTACTTTGTGAAATTCTTCTCAGGAGGAGTTTCTATTCCACAGCCTACTGGATAGAGGCTCCTGGATGAGGGAGCTAGCTGAAGCTTAAAAGGGGCAGTAGGAGTACATGCACATGCTCATAGGTACAAGGTGGGATGTGGAAAAGAAAATATCTGGAGGCATATTAGAAAGCAAAGGCAAGCAACACAACACTTGGAAAGCCTATGTTTCCACTGTGAATCACACACTAGCAAATACAGATCAGAACTTCAGATTTAGATGTCTACATGCCCATTTCAATGCCTGTCAATAAATTTATATACACACAACTTTCAGGCATTCCATTTTCAGCATTTTGTCTACAATTACTAAACAGAACATTACAGCTGCTGGTGGCTAAAATCAGAGGTGCCAAGTTAAATTTAACTCTGCAGGTGCTGATGGCAGAGTTATTTATTACATAACTTGCACAACCCTGCAACCTGGGCACTCTGCTCTAACAGAAGTCTCTACCTAAATAACATTGCTCTGAATCATCAGCAATGAGGGTTTGTTTTCATTGCATGTACAGCAGTCACAAATTACTTCTTCCTGAAGCACTAATACAGGTTTAAGGCTACGTCAACACAGCAAGTGATTTGCTGCAGTATGAGAGAATCCCTAGATGGAGGCAGTTGGTTCCAAGTCCTTTCCTTCCCTCTATTTGCAGTTGAGGGCTTTTACTTTGGACTATATTTACTCTGGTTTCTTGCACTGAATGTATGGGTCTTGAAGCTGTCCAAAGGGCCAACTGTTGGTTTGGGCCTTTGTGTCTCCACATGGCTCTGGAATGCAGTTGGTGTGCACCTGGAGTGGAGTTTCTACTTTAGTTTCCTCCAAAAGAAATCTGGTCTGCGCACGCCAAACTAACATGAGGCAAATTGTGAAAACAGAGGGATTCATTTCAAGTCTGCCCTACTTCTCTAAACCAAAATACTTCGGTAGATGCAGCCTGCTATACAGTAAGATTTATTTTATGAACAATGGCTTACCTCCTGCCTTCCTACACCACTTCAATGAAAACTTTTCCCTTATTAATACCAGTAAGTTTAGGTTTCTCAGCCCCAGTTTCTAATCTCCGCCATGGCATTTATGAAATGATCAGATCAGGAGACAAAGAGAATGCAAGTGGAATGTGACTGCGTATAAATTACTCTGTATTGGAAATCTCATCCCATTCTGTTATTTACTTTTCTCCAAGTAAGATAATTATATTTGTATAGGTATAGATATAGATATAGATTAGATGTTACATTACAAAGCCACAAGGGTTCCTGATCTTGTTAACATGATGGTTGTCATAGTTTGTTTTGTTTTGCATGAGCAAGAGCTCATTACTGAGAACCCTTGTCATTTACATCGACTTGTGTCTTCTTAATGGAGCATTTCTGAAATGAACAGCAGGACATATACATTTCAGTTTAAACTGTACCTTGGAGTCTTGCTCCCACTGAAGTCAATGGGGCTTCAGGACAAAGGAAGCTTTATAGCTTGTGTTTTTACTGGCACGCCCTAGTCTCTTGTTCAGTGTGCTTTTAAGGAAGGCCAATAGTGATTTTCAAATCATTTTGCTTTCAGGCATTATTTCAGCTGGTCTATTTGGCTACCTTCTGTAATAGGTTACTTGCACACTTACACTCTCCTCAGCTCAAAAGATGCTATAGTTCTCTGTATTCCTTGCAGTGCAGCAGGCTGCTGTCATGCAAATATACAAGCCTTACCCTGTCTCAGTTAGCCAGAATGGGTATAGTTTGCTGTGCAGAAGAGGTGAACTAAAAACAAGTTTCACTGCTGGGGAGGGTAATAGCAGCACTGCTTTTGCATCAATCCCCTGCCAGGCAATCCATAGACTGACACTGATGGTTGCTCTGGAGGGAGTCACTTACCCTCCAAGCTAGAGGTAAGATGCCAGATAAGCAGTAGCCTGTAAAAGGGGATTAAAAGAAGAGAGAAAACCAGGGGGAAAGATTAAGATAATTTACCCCTGTATATTGTATCCATCATAAATCCCATTGTCAGTATCTATTGTTCAAGTACCTGACAAACTTCTGTTTCTATCCCCTCCATAAAAGCCTCCATCATATGGAAAGTTGAGTACCTTTCATGGTTTTATAATAAACTGGAAGTGAGTAACAGTGCGATATCAAAGGAAATAAAACTCCAGTTGCTATTGCTGCTGGGGTTGCCTTCTGAATGTGGCTTATACAATATTTCATCTGTGCTGACACCTTTCACTCTCAATTATTTGGCTGCTGTCAAAACAAATCAATCATATTATAGCACTGTGTCTTCACGTTACCATTCCATTGCAAGTTAGCTGCATTAGCTTTGAAATATATGGAAGTATAAAATTTATCTCTATTATTTATTTAATACAACTTTTTCCCTTGTGAATTATCTCACAAACATAGCAAACTCAAATTATCTGATGTCAAACGTTGAATATATATAAATACCACTAAGAAATTTTAACATCATGGCACTCATGGGAACATAAATGCATAAAGATACACTTGATAAGTCTTATACCTACAACCAATGATATTCTTCTGACAAATGGAACAAATAGTATATGTTTTTAATTTTGGTTGCAACTGGCCAAGGTGCTCATATTAGATAAATGTAATTTCATAAGACATAACTTTGAACTACCACTCCTGCTAAAGCAGAGTAAAACAAAGATTTAAAGAACTGATTTTGTTACCAGTAAAATGAATGGGGGGGGGGGGGATGGGACAGGACGACTGAATATTTTTTAAAGATGCTAGTGCTGGGAGGGGAACACAGTCTTCCTTTACAGCTCACAAGCATTGATTTGGGAAAGGAAAAGCTAAAATCTCAAATAGAGGATCTGAAAGTGATTGCTCTGTTCAGATTGCTAGACTTACAGTTTTCAGAGAACACATACAAAATTTGTTCTTGAGAGGTTTTATCCTTTTAAAAATAAACAAAATAAAAGAAACAACTTTCAGGTTGCCAATAAGTGAATTTCCTGAAAATGTACTACTATAATTTCCTTGCTTTTTAGACAGGATTCATGTCCTGTTACAACTGCATCTTCTAAAATACAGAAGCCCAGTATACTGGGAAAATTACAACAGGTTTATCACCTCCAGACGTTTACCTCTTCTTCATTTATTACTGCTGATGTAATGGGAAATCAGCTACACAGTACAAAATACATTCAGGAATATCTGGGTTGTGAATAACTTTAAAAAACAAGCTGAAATTTAAAGGATGGACAGAAACAATGCTTGATGAGGAACTGGACAAGACACTGAAATGGGATCTGAGAAATAGAAAGGGAAAGATGTTCAAGGATCAGATTATTTAAATCCAAAGCATCAGCATTGACTTGAATAGAATTAATCATGGAAGTGAGATGAGAAACTTGTCTTTATGCTGAAGATTTATTTTTAACATTGCCTAATTTATCATAACAAAACACAACTAAGTAAGAGTCTGTAAGATATGTCAAATCTACAGCTGATTAAGTTTAAAAGCAATATTCATGTTAAAATAAATAAGCAAAAACCCCTATAACAGGCCATAGTCTAAGAACCCATATTGTATTAGATCCTACTAACCTTGGTGAAAACTTCCAATCCTTCTATGGGCTGGAAAAGCTCACCGTAGGTCCCAAATGAGGACAATTCTCCTTATAATTGCAGCTACTGAAAAAGACCCTAGCCTCTTTTAGGTCTATGAACCAGAAAAAGACTTAAGAATTTAGGATATTTAGCAAAGATCTAGCTGCGTCTGAGGAGCTCAAGGCATCTAAGAGTAGTGATTTAAGCCACTTTGTAGGAAAACATAGTCCTAACTACCCACACATTCATTTACAGGTGGGAAAAGAGTTTCGGAAAACATGTATGAATTGTCTGCCATCACACGGGACATCTGGGGTGGAGTGCAGAGCAGAACACTGGTGTCATGTCTGTGTTCTCTGCTACATCTGTCAGAGCAATACGCTTGTAAAGACAAAACGTTCAAGGAATGAAAGCAGCTTCAGGGATCAGCAGCAAAATGAGACCGAGGCCTGAAGGTCTCCACGAGTACAGATTTCTACCCAAAGGACAAAAAATTGCACAGAGGTCCGGGGATGAGAAAACTCAAGTAAGTTTCACTTTCATTGTTTCTGATGTCACCAGGCAGGTTCTGTTCCCATTTCTAGAGCAATCTCAGTGGCAGACAGAAATTTTTCTCCCCCCCAAAAAAAGGAAAAAAAAAAGATGCTGTAAAATGTTTCAAGATGCATAAACTTTAAGATTTAAGTAAGAAAGTCGTAAGACACCTTCAGAACTTTCCATGACAATTAAAAGGAAAAAAAAAAAAAGATCTCCATAAAAAGAGTAAAAAGAGGAGGTATATGGTTCTGTGGTACAGAACCACATAGACTTTAAAGAAATTTCATTTAAAAAATTGGCTCCCAGGCAGTTAACTTGTATGTTCCATGCATTCAAAATTCACACTATTAAAAAAGCCCGTAAACCCAGTTGGTCAATAAAGACTTTGTGGTTTTTATGAGTCCCTAAATATATATGTGCTTGATTAGAACCTCACTGGTCTGTCAGGAACACAAGTTTGTATCCAGGGAGTTTTTAAAGCATGAATCATAGGGATTTTATTAATACAAACACCACAGAAAAACAAAGGAAATTAAACCACAAAGACTATAAATGTCTGACTTAAATCCACTAAGGCAAGGAAATTAAGAATGAAGGCTGCAAATCCATCCTGGTAATCCTTCTACAACTCACTCTATTGCAGTAGAGAGTCTTGGATCAGCATATGAGTCATATATGCATATACCATATAGATGTACCTATCTATTTGCATGTGATCTACCAGTGCATGTAGCGTGTATGCTACAATGCAGAGGTGAGGAACAGTGACAAACACTAGCTAGGATTTTCACTTGCATTTGAAATTTCTTGGCTTTTGTAAGATTACAGTAAGTTAAGTGCTTCACATTATTGGAATGAGTTTTCTCTACATTAATTTAAATTGTCACAGTCTAAATTCAAGAAGAAGATTAAAGGTTCCTGGAAACAGGTGTGAAGATATACTTTAAAAGCAGCATTAAAACGCATCCATGTTCTGGTTGACAGAAATTTCATTTATAATCCTGTATGCAGAATATTCCTGCCAGGAGCAGTATCAGTCTGAGTCAGGGCTGAATAAAGGGTAAGGCTCCCAGAAATGCCCAGGTCTTGCATCCCAGCCACACCACAACTCCTCGCCTAGTGGCCATGTCTGCTACAGAGTAGCTAACCAACAGTTTTTTGGTAGAAACTTTCGGGAGGTGCAGACTACTTGTCTTTCCTGTCTGCTTCTTGGCATACAAGTCTGGAAACTGAGACTCTGCCAAAACTTGGCCCACAAAGTTTAAGTAGGTGTGAACACTTTGATTTCAGGATTAATTTGATCTACATCACATCATTACTCCTCACTAATGTCATTCCATAACCATCAGTAGTGAAAAAATAGGCATGTCTGAGGTCTATTTTGGGTGGAAGTCAACAACACAGCACACAAGCATTAAGTCTACTGCATTTTAATGCCTCTGACAGTAGGCCTTTAACTTATGGGGCAGAAAATCCAAACAACAAATAGCTAACACACTGGGAGTGATCAATAAACAACTAGTAACTAATAAAGCCCTGAACCTTTCACATTCCCTCTGTGAAGGCAGCAATTTGTCACTGAACAAGATGAGCAATTAACATGGGGCCACAGCATTCCCACAGGAGAAGCCTTGTATGGTGGGGAAAAAACAAACAAACAAACAGCCCGGTAAGGTTCTTTCTGTACTACCTTCAGAAAAGCAGTTTTTGCCCTTTCTGCCAAAAGCACATGTAAGGTCTCCCAAACAGTATGTTTCCTGGGAGACCAGAGGGAGACAAAAAACATTCTACCTACCCCATCTTTAGGGATCTCTGCCTATTACTTCAGTTCCCCTACAACACAATTTGGATGGGATACAGCTGTTAGCCTGAGGAAACCTGCTATAGTGGCTCCTAATCCATAGGAGCTCTGTGCATGGCACATTGTGCTTAACAATGCACAGATTTCTCCTCTTTCTTTCCATGTACTAAGGTAAAGAGGTTACTTTTAGGGGGTGGCTAACCCCTTCTTTGCGTAAGCGAATCCTTCACAATGACTGCATTTTGTGCAGCATTTATACAGTGATGGGGAGGTATATTTGGTTTGAGGGCTTCACAGAAATTGCTAGTCAGTGCAGCTCCTTTTCTTGGTTCTTGTCATTCTTGTTCTGGTTATGTTAGTATACTGCTGAAGTACCTGGGAATAAACTATTCCTCTAAGTGAAACATCATTTTGATTATTACTGACATTGGTGCTCATTAAAATACATAAGTGAAACACTGCCTTTCTGTAGACTCTGAAAGCTATTTCATGTTACTTGAAGGGGAATACAAATGAATAGGGACTGCATCACTAGTTAAAAGGGGAAAATGTTCTAAAAACCTGGAATTTGGACTCTAGATCAGTAAGCAATTGAGGTTTGTAGTTTACTTCTTTTCTGTCTTTTCTTTGTTTTTCATCTCTCTCTGATTTTTGTTTTTTAAGGTATGTGTACATGGAGGAACAGAGACAGAGCATGTTTACTTTGTCTGTTGCACAATTAATGATACAAATCTATGTTCAGATGAAACAAGATCTAATAAATATAAACAATACTTTTTTTCCTTTTTCTTACTATTGTCTTTACCTAACATTCATTTTGACTGATCTCCATATAAAAAAAAAAAAATTTTTTTTTACCATCCTCTACGTCTATTGTTACCCATATCACTGCATTTTAATGGCTGTCTCCTAGCTCTCAAGATGTTTAATACATTTCCCCTTCCATTGTATTGCAGCTAAAATATGACCTGCTGCTGTTTAAATAATGTAATTTAATGATTTCACATTTTCAGCCATGCAAGGCTTCCTTTCAGCACTGAAGCCTTTCACTAATGATTTGGGGAGATAGTTTGTTCTCATTTCTTTCAGAACTCAAGATTGAGAAACTCTGACTTGGAAATAAATTACTGACATCCACTTTAGGAACAGTACAATGTGTAGTGGAAATAAAATACACAAAGTTTCAGTGCCATGAGGCTAGAATCTCCAACTTGTTGATTTCTTTCAAGTTTCAAGTGTCATTCAAGCTCCGTATCAGTGGAGATATCTAAAACGCTGTTGTGCCATTGCTACGTAATGTAATATATTTGGGCCAACCCTTTGCAGAGAGAATCCCAAACTGTTATTCATGGTCCACAACTGGCCAGCAGTGAGCTGTTTCCCGAAGACGGAAAGTTGAATATTGATGAACACCAGTTTGGATGATAAGAGTAAAGCTGGCAGAGTGTTTTCTGCATCAAGTCAGTAAGGACAGGGCAAGAAGCAATGGACTAAAAGCAACAGACAGGCAACAAATTATGTTATAGGGTACCTGCCTCACTCTTTCCCTTCTCACAACCTCACCGTTGCTATTGTGACACCTCCAAAATTTTTGTGGGTTGGGAAAGCACGGCTATGTTCCAGCTGTAAGTCTAAGAAATGGTGAGGGGAAAAAAGGTGTATAAATTTCTTGGGACAACAGCTTTCTTGCATGGTCTTTAAATTAGTTTTCAATGTTTTTAGTGGGTTACAGTAAAAAGTTATGGTTGTTGATTTTATTGTTTTCTTTAAGGAACTGTTGGTGGAAAGCCAAAGTTCCATAGGTAAATATGTGTTATGTTCAGGGACTTCTGTTTACTCTAAAGCAGATGGCTCTATTCTGCCCTCTGGCATCTCAGTAAATTGTATTCTTTGCATATTCCTCGTGCATATGAAATTTTCTTAATAGAAGCCAGGGAAAACATATTTTTGTAAGTTTCACAGCAAGAATTTACACATTCACCTCCCTTCCTTCTGTTCACACACATTTGACTTTGCTCAGGGAACAGATATGGTATAGCAGTGTGTATGGCAAATGACACAGTGTAATGAACAGAAAATAATCAAGTATGTATCAAGAAAATTAATTTTGAAAGGGCTTAGTCTAAACCTCTTTCCACTTACACCAACAGAATTCCTATTGACTTAGTGGTGGATCAGCCCATATAGAAACTGAACAATTTAACACGAATACGTTTGGGGGAAAAAATATCTTATTTATAAGTAACTGACAACTGAAGAATAAGTAATTTCACTGAATAAGTTATACTTTGTGAGTAATTTCCATATCATTAATCGTTCCATTTTTACCAATGTCTTGAATTTTTAAAGAAACTCTTGTTTTCTCATTTTAAATACTGAACTTCTCTCCTCTGTGATTCCTATCACTGAATGCTCTTTTCTCTTTCCACAAGCAAGGCTTTTCATTGTTTTATCCAGCCACCCTGAAGTCTCATACTTATCACCCTGAACCAGACCCAAAAGTCCCCGAGAAGAAAATCAGTTAAACATATATGTAGATCACACAAAATGTAGTGGGATTACTCCCTTGATCAACATTTAGTATGAATCCAAGTACTCTGTTAGATCAGAACTTTTCTGAATTCATACATTATTCAAAAAGTCTTCAGAGTGCCTTCTGAGTTACCTAGCTGGGGTAGTTTGTGATGAAGAGGTTTAGAAGTTCACCGATGAGAGAAGAAAAAGAAGACAGAAGACCCAGCTCACAGAAGCTGTGGACATCTATGCTTGACTGCACTGGAAATGCAGAGAGAGCAGACGTGACAACATCAGGAGTAGTGAGACAGGTTAGAGAACAGCATGAAAACATGTCCCCCAGTCATCTAGGTTGACCATGCCACAGTGAGACTTAAGAGAGATGGAAGTTGATGAATATGATCTGATTTCACCCAAAGGGCAGAAATTACCAAAACTGTGTTGAAGCATAGACTTCTATGAGTATACCTATAAAACTGCTGGCTAGAAAACAGAACACACATTCTGTGATTACCTTTCAAATAACCACAAAAAACAGGGACCAGAAGTCAATCAGGTTCAATGGAACTGATGATATCACACAGCTAAATATGTTCTCTAGAAACACAGCACTCTCACCTGACTCCTACCTACATTCACGCACACATTGTGTAGTGGGCTATAAAGGAAGAAACAAAAGCTTACAACTGTGATTCAGGGCTCTTAAGAGCTATCTTGACCAAGTTACTTCATTTCCTTGTGTATCAGTTTCACTTCCAAATAATGAGGGCAGTGGCACTTGCGTAGAGGATTGGGAAGGAAGGGTAGAAGAAGACGACAAACAGCAATGCAACTAAGTGAATTCATGGGTTCTGTTCCTTTCAGCTACTTTATGGAAGGTGTGATTGCATCCATAGACAAGGAACTGCACCTGATGCTCCAGCAAGTCCCTATTTGATCCCATGCTTCTATCTACCAGTAAAAATTATAGAGGAAACCTTTCCATCCGGTAAGGTCATTGCTTGCAAAATTTATTTGGCAGCAGAGTTACACCTTTTAGCTAGCAATTAGACACCCGTGGCTAAACTAAAGAGCAAAGGTTACCTGGCTTAATCCTTACCCTCCAGCTTTGCAACACAGGGTGAATAAATGACGTAAGAACTGCACGAGCTTATGTTTATTTATAATACTACATACCCAGCAACTATAACCTGGAGCAGTCCAGAGTGGAAGGATACATTTTTATAATGCCTGTTTCTTCATTAAGATTTCATCATCCACCTACGCTAAAAAGCCACTTCCCCTTCACTTTGTTATATCTGCTTTTACCCGCTCCTGTTCCCGCATTATTTTTTTAATCTCCAGTTCCCTACTTTACATGCACTCTCAAATTTTAAACAAGCAAAATTTGTGCATTAGTGTGTCCTTTTCATCTATGATTTATGAATGACAGGTTCTTCGGTGCAGCTTAATGGTATGAGACAGACATTATTTTAAACATTAAAGTGAAAACCATTTACAACTATGATAAGAGAGGTCTGTTGACATTAAACTTTAAAACATGCACAAGGTAAAGGCAAGTAGCTGCTCCAACAGGTGAGAGTACTATGCGTGCGGTTTGTAAAGGAGTTTGTTCAACACACGAGCTGTCTCTTTCTTTTCTCTGTTTCACAACCTGTAGGATTTGGTGCTTCAAACAATTCATCTGGTAATGAGCAGCCACCAGAGTTTAATAACTAAAAAGTACTTAGCATGCAGTGCAGAGTATTCATTTAAAAAATTACCATTCCATTTGAGGAAAACTTTCCCTACCATTTACATCAGCAATAAATAAAAATAAATAAAGTAATTTGAAAGAGCTAAAGCTTTATTTTGATATTCCTGGTCACAACTTTATCATTTTCACACTGGACAATCACTTCCTTACAATCCTTTTCCACTAAAGCTGTACAATTCTATTGTAAGATATTGGCTAATACTTATCTTGCTACACTTGGTTCAGTTCTGTTCAGGAGCAACTGTCCTCTGAGAAGCAATTAACATAATTAAGATTAGTAAATAAATACATCTGTATTTTATATTATATGTGTTTGGATTGAGTACTGTTTCTAACAGCATTAGACACATTGAACTGCAGAGAATACTAGGGAAGAACAGCGATCTTACAGAACTGCTTTTCAGTCTGATTTTAGACCACAGGGAGAATGCAGCAGATATCTTAGGGTTGAACTGTTGCAAACATGGTACAGCTCAGATAATGGGGAGGACAGAGAGATGAACTTTTTGCTTGCAACTTTGGAGTCATGTAACTCACTCAACAGCTTGGATGAAGATGGCAGAACCTTATTGATAAAGCAGACTTCCTACAACAAGAACAAGAATGCGCTCTGGGGCACTGATGGCATCTGAGAAAACTCTGATTTTATAATTAAATGTTTTTTTAAAAAGTTATTTTCATGCAATACTATGTTTTTAGCTGCCCCTATTCATTCAGCTACCCTAATCAGCAGTGGTGAAACAGAATACTTGTCTTCATGCTGCCATTTGAAATTTTGAAGTGAACTGTGAGTAGGCAACATTGATCACTGATGACAGAAAGGCCTAATGAATCATTCAAGTACTTTATGTTACTGACCCACAGAGTCTAAGACCCAACCTCCAATCTGTTTTTATAAAAATATGAATATCCCTTAAGTATCCCTCAAGTATTCAAAAACAATCCAAGTATTAACTTTCAAGACACATCAAAAGCAACACTTCATTGGAAAAAGAGATCACTCGGTTTAAAGGAGAGAGATAAAGTGAAACAAACAAGCAAAAGAACCTATTAGAAAAATGATAAACATGACTTACCTTGTAGATTTTGCAATGGCAAAGTCATGATGCCTCCTGCTGCAGCTGCTGCTACCAGCCCTTGGATGTTGGTGAGATTTGCTGTAGGTAGAGTTAGGACGAGTCCTTGTTGGCCCCCCAGCTGCCCAGCCATGTTGAAAGGAATAAGGATCGGCTGATTCAGGGCTGGAGTGCCTCCTGGCATCACCCCTGCTACTGCTGAGGCTAACTGTTGGGCTGTCAGTAATGGCTGTAACAAAACACAGAGAGCAAGCCTATTTTACTGTGCATAACTCAGTATTACACGCTTAAAACTCTTCTGGCTTGGGATCCTTTCGTTGTTCCTTTATAGACAGACACTGCTTCCAATATCTTAAAGCATACATTTTCACCAACACAGAAAGTTTTGACAAACTTGACAGGCTGAAGCTGTAAGCCTTCAAGTCATGTAGCATGGTAGCAATCCCAGTTGAATCTAGACTGGAAAATTCATTACACATGCAACAAATATAATTTATGAACACAAGGCAGCCTAACTCAAGTCAGCCTACAAGTACCTAAATGCCAACATTTCCCAAATTTTCCCAGTTGTATACTGATTGGTAAAAGCAGAAGACACTATAGTAACAATTACGAGAAGCTATGTGGACCAAGACTGTCCTGAGAAGTGGAGGAACATTGAATATCTTCTTAGAGTATGGTTAAACTTGGATAACATTCTGACATCATATGGGAAATCTTTCAAAATGTTATACATTTGAATGCCATACTATTATGCCTACATTTTGCTCTAAAGAAAACAGATACCTGGCATAAAAGATAATGAAATACCTTTACTAATGCAGGAGCTGTGTGTGACAGGCAGAACTGTCAGAGCCAATAAGGTTGCATTAAAATTGCACGAGCTTTTTAATGTTAAATTATGACACATATTTAAAAAGTAACTTATATAAGAAATTCAAATAATTTAAACTCCTAAATATACAAAACTACTTAGGTTTTATTTTAGAAAAACATACAAAAAGCTAATCTTTCCAAACAAATAACTTTTAAAACATACATGATACACACATGCTCCTTTTTTGTAACACTAAATGCAGCCAGAATCACATTTTCTACATTACACAGATCAAAGATGATCAATCACAGTTATTTACTTTTCATCAAATTGCACGTCTCGATTATTCAAAAGAAAAGATACTGACCTGAGGCCCAACAGGGAACGTGGGATGGGACTGACCGGGTTGGTGCTGGTCTGCTGGACTCGTGTCAGGCAGCACTGTGTTTCCTCTGGCCTCTGAAATCCACAGAGCAGATTGACTTTAATATCAAGCCTGGGGACTGCCACATTACCTTCTACTCTGATGTCACATAACATCAAGCTGAAAATGATATGTTAAAGTGCTTTATCAATAACTCAAGCACTCAAATCACTTATCAGCTGCATAAATTATGCTAACATTCATTCAGACCAGCAAACTCATTCAAGGAGCTACTAAAATCTGACAGCAGTGAAACTGAAGCTATCATCAACCCAGCTAATGTGGGTTGCATTATACATCAATTTACATACAGTACATGAGCACTCTGCGTGTGTGGGAACTGCATTTTTTACGCTTAGGTGAGCATCAGCCATTCTAATTTCTGAAAGCAAAAATTATCTAAAAACCAATCAAGTCACATCTACTTTGTATCTTAATAAAGTATTTTCTTTTGTCAGTTACTGAAGCAGCAAAGGCTGTACTATGCGCAATAGAAAGGCACGATGAAAACTGAAAACAGGTATGCTTCCAAATGACAGCTTGTTTTCTAAATTGCATGTGGGGGGTAAGCAAAATTCTGTGAAACCAAGAATTTCCAGCATTTATTGAGATGATCAATATCCAACAATCGAACTATATGCTGGGCACTAATGACTTGCTAAGTACCGAACACAGTCCAGCCCTACAGGATTTCGCTGAAGTCCGCAATACAGATTTGGAAAGGAAAAAGAGAAAGAAAAACATCCTATCAGTTGTAAGAAAGTACCAAGATGTTTTCAAAACTACGTCCCAATCCTCCATTTCCTTCGGGTAAAGGACTTGCATTGATTCACAGTTTTTCAGCCCTGATGGCACGATCAGGCCCACATTTATCTTTGAAGCTGAAGAATGATAGCAAGTATCAAAAGTAGCTGCAAGAGTACTGTGGTCTCTTAAAAGGAAAACCCTGGTAACAGCATCAGGTTTCCTGGTTGGTATGATAGCTCCTGTTCTGTTAGTTTTTTCTGATGAGCAGTTGAAATTTCATCTTAAGTAAACCTTAACAAGATGCTCTTTTCCAATGTTTGTCCTATGAATAGCAAGTGCAAGATAATTCAGAACCAGTTTATTGGCACACCCTGGCATGGTAAGGAAAAAGGATACGATTTCTGTCATACTTATAAATTTTAAAGAGGGTATTATCAGCTCATTTAAAACAAATTCTTCTATATATTCTCCAAGGGGACAGACTTATAAATAATGGAAATGTGGAAAAAAACCAAAACACCCCACCGCACCCCCCCAAAAAAAACCTTCAGCACATTAAGGTACAAATAAAATTGACTGCTACATATTATTCAATTGACTTCTATCTCTACAGCAGGGTGTCAATCATAAGAGGATTTTAGAATAAGATTAAACAATAAATGTGCAGAGTTATGCAGAAATCTGAAAATCTGATTAATCTGTAATATTTTTGTGTGGTCTCAAAAAGTCAGAAATGGACACTGCTTTGGGAATACTTATGAATGGTATATTGAAATATCTGATTTGGAACTAATAAAAACATACAGACTTGCTGACATTTTATAAAGCGAATTCTATAAAAATATGTTTGGCATTTTAATGACCACTGTCATTTAATAATAAGCTGACCTACTATAATCGGTGAGGACTGCAACAATTGTCTAATAACATGCAAAAAGAGACCCAGTCACTAAATTTTTTATGTGCAATTTACTCATCTGAGTTACTTGAAAAGAAAGAAATGTAACTAGATATGCAAGATTCAGTGAAAACTGTTTCTTTCAAATGCATTACAGTCCTAGTGCTGCTGCCATCCCTAAGACCAAAGACAGGTTTTCTCCAGTATGGGTTCCTCCTATAGAAAATAAAGTGCTATGTTACTAAACACATTTTTACCTTTGGTAATTTCCACATATTGTTATGGGTTTTTTTTTAATCTTCTCATCACAGCTGTATGTATAAAGTGATATTAGATCAAAGGCTCAATACCAATGAATATATCACTCCCCATTAAGATCAAATCTTATAAGCCAATTTTGTTTATGTAATTTTAAGGGCTGAGAATGTTGTCTTTGTGTGTGATTTAATTAATATTAAAACAAGCTCCTGATAATCTGTCATGTCATTAAATTGTCCTATGAAAGCTTTGGGAGAAGAACAAAACTGGAGTAAAATATTCACTAGAATTAGATTTTACTGCAATTACTATAGCTTGAGCTCTCAGGAAACAAGAAGTTCTGAAGAAATATGCCTGTGCTTTAGTATTTTTTTTCCATGGTGCAGCTATCCTAAGAACCATTGTTTTCTGTTATCTGTACCCTAAGGATTTTGCAATATTTCATCTCACAAGCTATATGTAGTACAAGTGGGTTACACAGGGCCATAAAATAAAGCCAAAATTAATTACACTCCTTTCCTTTTGCATTGCACTAATTGGAATCACTTTTGATTACATTCCTTTCATACTGGTCACTCATCACAGATGATACATCTTTTTATTTAAGTCCTCCAATGCTCTGCCTGCTGCTTCTAGCTCACTTTCCATACCATGCAGGCATCTCAGCAACCATCACACACTTTCACATGCATGAATGTGGTCTTACATGGCCACCTTATATGAAATCATGCGTGCCGAAAATCTCACATTTCCTCTCAGGCTTATTCTAATCTACCTGCTATAACAGCCAATCAAGAGTCAAGATTTTTTTCAAAACATGCAGGAAAATCTGCCTGCCAGGCTGGCAGTAAATAGAGCGAAGCGAGGATTTCAGGGTTAAGTTCTGTTGCATCACACACAGCAACAGCATTTGTTCCTTGCTGTATGCTATCTTCAGCAAGACGCTGTCCTGGTTTCGTCTGGGATAGAGTTAATTTTCTTTCTAGAAGCTGGTATAGTGCTATGTTTTGGGTTCAGTATGAGAAGAATGTTGATAACACACTGATGTTTTCAGTTGTTGCCAAGTAGTGTTTAGACTAAGTCAAGGATTTTTCAGCTTCTCATGCCCAGCCAGCAAGAAGGCTGGAGGGGCACAAGAAGTCGGGAGGAGACGCAGCCAGGACAGCTGACCCAAACTGGCCAAAGGGGTATTCCATACCATGTGATGTCATGCCCGGTATATAAACTGGGGGGAGTTGGCCTGGGGGGGATTGCTGCTCAGGAGCAAACTGGCATCGGTTGATGAGTGGTGAGCAATTGCATTGTGCATCACTTGTTTCGTATATTCAAATTCTTCTATTATTATTGTCATTTTAGTATTATTATTATTATTATCATTATTATTTTCTTCCTTTCTGTTCTATCAAACTGTTCTTATCTCAACCCATGAGTTTTATCTTCTTCCTTCCGATTCTCTCCCCCATCCCACTGGGTGGGGGGAAGTGAGTGAGCAGCTGTGTGGTGCTTAGTTGCTGGCTGGGGTTAAGCTACGACAGACGCATAGGTCAAAGCTCCCAAGAAGGCAAAGCCGAGCACAAAACACTGGTAGAAGGCTACTTTTCTTTTTCTGCCTTATAATGTTGACCGGGTGGATTCCACTGATTTCAGAGGATCTGAGGAGTCGTGAGAGCTCTGTGTCACAGCTTCTATTTCTGATTCACAGACTCTTTGCTACTAATTTGGAAAAATACCTTCATTAAGACCATTGCCCAAAACTGGCAGTGCACAATCCCCTGCATTGTTTTTCCCCTCTGTTTTAGTGCCTTTATTTGGGAGTTCATTAATTCCAGATGCTGGAATGACCTCTGCAGGTAAATTATTCCCCTGTCCAAATTCCAGTCCTCACTAATAAAAATGGCCTGTCAAAATCTAGCCTAGATTTTCCACCTGTCCTGATCCAGGCTGTTACCTCCTGTTAGGCTATCCTCCAGCACTGCCCAGCCTTCTATCAGCAAGGGGCATGGTGGCAAGGAACCAGGACTCATAGCAGTCCCTATGGAGCTGGGGAGCTACCAAAGCACCTCCTCTGTTCTCAACTATGCTTTGGAGAGATTGTACTCATTACACCTCCAATTGCTCATGCACAAGGGGCAGGGAGAAGGCAGTAACAGGGCACCTACTCTGGAAAGAGAAATAATTCCCCTTAACACCGTTTGCCTAGGCAGGGAGCTAAGACTTCTCTTATAACTGAGCGCTGCCATCACAGCTTAAGTCAATGAGTTTGCTCAGTAGTACCGTATGAACAGACAGTAGTCCTGCTGCCATGGTACAGCCATGACTGTAGACAAGGATTTAATATTTAATAAGCAGCATTCATCATATGTGATTCATCATAAATTAATTATAAATTATATAATACATACACTCACCTCTCATCCCGCCAAGGGGCTAGAAGGGCATGACACAATAAAAAATTGAAGTGCACTCTAAACATTGTAAAATAACCTCTTAAAATAAAATATTATTTAAAATAAAGCTACGTAAGACAAAGGCAACCATCTTCTCCCCTTATGAAAAAGAAGAAAAAAAATATCCCCCCAAATCAAGGAAAAAAACTTGTTGAACAATACCTGGTTTAAAAATGAGAAAACCACAAGAGAAACATCAGAAAGAAATAAAAAAAATCCACATCTCAAGGCCTCCAAGCGTCATACAAAATTCCAACTGTAAACGCACTAGTTACAACCAGGCTTTCCACAGTTTCCTTCCTTTTTGTTTCCTACACATCTTCAGCAAAACAACAGGTAATTCAGTTCTAAATGTCTTTACCTCCCAGTGCCCTGCAAAGGAGAGAATGCTCTAACCCCCGCTTTACAGATAAGCAACTAATGGACAGAGGGACTCGGATCTGGATTCTCAAATCAGCACCATTTAGGCACCTAGATCTCCTCAGCTGCAGTTACACTGTTCAGGAAAGCATGGGTCAAAACACAAAACTGCTCTGTGACTCCTTGGCTGCTCTAGGGCTACCAGCAGCTCTGGCAAGGTGAACCTGCATGTGCTCCTCAGCACTCTGCACTCGGATGCACTGCCCATCCCAGCAGCCCTTGTCTCACATGATGTCTCATGCTTGCAGGGAACCTGCAGCTGACTGGCAAACGTGACTGTACTGAAGAACATTACAGGATATATGATGAGGTGCATTAAAGACACACATCCAGCTCTGTCCTGGACCTCCTGGTTCATCTGCAGATGTGTGTGCTTGTGCCTGCTCAAAGGCACAATGCACACTGGCATCTCCTCTCAAACTCTGAACCAAAGCTCACTCAAAGCTAATGCTCAAACCACAACACAGGACTAGCCTCAGCAGATGATCTGGACATAAATAACCTCCTTGCGGTCTTCAAGAATGAATTCAGTGTGTCTCACATTTGTATCAGAACTGGGGAGGTGCTACGCCACCTCTCTTTAGTACTCAATGCTTTGAAAAACAAGCAGGATCAAATTTAATAATGCCAGATTTTCAGTAATCAAAAAATCCTTCTGAGATACCCATTTAAACAAATATTTTAAAGGAATCAACCTTTATAAAAGAACACAGCATTTCAAGCAACAGTTCATATTAAAATCCTTAGATACAGTTCCACAATGTGACATTAAATTACTTGTATTTATCTCTCAGTAACTGTAACAATAAGAAATCAAAAGTAGACTTTTCTTACTCATTGAGCTAACCCACATCAAAGATACAGCTTTAAGAATGAAATCATTAAAGTGAAAATACTACTTGTGAGAAAAAATAGTCTTACATTTTTAAAACTAATAAACTCATAGTCTGAGCATGTAATATAGCTGCATTTAGATCATAGGCCATATTATCAGGAGAAAAAAAGATAACTTTTTAAAAGAAATTAAATAGACCGACTGATAATATTCAAATTACCAGGTATGGTGTGTGAAAGTCCATCATCTCCAATTAAAGTAACTCAGCTCTTCATTAAATGAACCCTTAATTGTCAGCAATTATACCAGGAGCAATCTTGCTGAACAAAATTTAATAGCTGAAAGAAAAAGATGCAGCTGATAATGAAAAAACGTAACATTCCCTCCAAACAATCCTCATTCTGCCACGAAGCATCATATTGTGGCTTTTAATTTTGCTATTTTCATTTTCCTGCTGCCTCAGAGGGTGGACACGTAGGTAGGAAGCCTTTCCAAATCACCTCATCATAAAACCTTAGTAATCAGATTGCTACACAGAATTTCACAAACACATCTAAATTTTACAATACTTGCAGGAGAGAAAATTGAGATTTTATGCTGAATCCGTTTTACATTGGTATTATCCTACGGTTATCAGAGGAGATATTCCCGTTACCTCAGCAAAGAAAATCAAGCTCAGAAATTAAATGAGAATAATGAATCATCCACTGAAAGGTATGAATTTAAGCTTGGACTTCTAATATTTAATTTTAGTAGTCAGACAGTTGTCTTCTTCCAGTCCATGACCAAGGTGTGGCATGCAATTCACTCATGTGGATTGTATAAAGCTAAAAAAAAGTATCAGGTTATCCCACAGATCATTAAGCAATTCACCTTTTCCTGCTGAGCTCTACTTCAGATTCTAAACTTTTAATTTTTTTGGCAGCAATTTCAGCCTCACAAAGAAAACCACGTAAGTAGAGATCTGGGTATGTGCAGAATTACCAACCACCTCCTGTTAACTCTGAAACCTAACAATGTTACAATGTCAATATCATTATTTTACTGTTCGATCATTTTAGCACAACATACAAGCACTGTGCTTATCTTCCACAGTGTCAGAGTGTCTCAACTTACATAACTCTCACTCTTAATTTTCCCCTACCTATGTACAAAAAGCTTCTAGTTTACCTTTGAAAATGTTTGTGGTGTGATAAGGAAATGCCATATTGATCTACCATATTGACATATATGTCAATGCAATATCCTGTACAGAAAAGCTAAAAATCCTGCATACAAAATGGACTGAATTAGACAGCAGAATGAATAGAGCAGATTTGCTTTGCTGACTGTATCATTCAGTACTTAAGCAAGTAAACCCCCACAGTTTTATACTTATCTGAAACTGCCACGCAGTTGCTACTGCAAAGCTACCAAAATCACTGCAGAGCTTGAAATCATTCTGCCAGCAGAGCACAAAATCTCGCCTTCACCTGGTCCCTGGGGATATTTTCTCCTAAAGGATCTTCTCCCACAAGACACATAAGGTAGCCGAAATCGCTGTGCTCATTACCCATATGCACAGAGCTTGGCTTGTATTTACGCACCTGCATCTTTCTGGATCAGGACTGATAACATTAAAACTCCATGACTGTTTATAATGAAAATCAGGTTATTAAAGTGATTCATGTTACAGAGAACTTCTCCTGGGCAACCACCAGTTATATTTACCACCAAACAAACTACCATACCAAGGCACAAAAATCACAGATAACACAAAAACCCAGCTCTCCCAACTGCTTTAAATTTTCTTCTTTCCCATCTTTATTTTTGCTCCTCTTTCATTATCTTATCTTTTCTTCTTTCTCTTTTCCCCAAGTGAAGTTTTTTTCTTATTGGTGCCTATGTCAATATTCTTCCACTTCAGATACTTCATGTGAGAAAAGAAGCATTGCTACTGCAGTAAAGGTGAAAGGATATAATTGCAAAAGTATGTTCTTTATTCAAAATAGACTCATTCTACTTTTCTTCACCCCCTAAGTACAGTGCATAGAAATCCCTTGTTAATGATACATACATTTTTTATGAATTGGACCCTTCATATTGAGAGTTCTGGTTTCTTTTATACTGTATGCATTAGCACAAATATAATCACATTAAGGTCACAAAGACCCTATCAGTTTTCCCTGAATTCATACAACATTTCATACTCACTGTTTGCTGTTAATGCTGGTGAATGCAATGATGATAAAGGTTACTTACCAGAAGATGGACAGTTGAATGCATTATTATTTCATGTTGGGCAGCTGATCCCTAGCTAAGAAGGGCAGGAGGCTTCTCTAGATTAAAATTTCCTTTCTTTCCATGCCTGGAAGCTTACTAAATGCCAAAGAGTGAGGACATTAAAAAACATCTCTTTTGGAACAAGTGCTACAGTTTGCCATCTTTATAGCTAACTAAGATTTCTGTATGATTTTTACAGCATTTACCTATGCATGTGTTTTTATTCCTAACAGGGCAGAGGGCAAGCTTTCCGCCAAAAATTCAACTTCCTGACACTCACCCTCCCCATCTGATTCCTGTACCCTCCCCAGAATAAGGTAGACTATGATGATACCTTATAATGACATACATTGCTGTTTGCCTTGGGAACCTTGCACAATTTACATATTATGGGCTTGCCTGCTGGCACTACAGGCTACTGAAGGCCAGGCAATGCATGTGGACAGCCTCTGGTGCACAGTAATTCAGGCTTCTGGGTGGAAGAAAAGGGTAGCATGTCTGGCATCTTTTGCTTTTTACAAGTTACATTAATAGATCTTTTTTTACAAAGGATAGGGCACAGGTAGGTGGCTGATGACAGAAATTTAACTTGCAGCTTTGACACCTTCCAGGGACTGGAAAGCAAAAAACTGTGAGGTGGGGAGGGGATGAACCTAGTGTCCCTACTAGTCCTCTGAGAGCCTGTTCAGAAATTCATATCATCTGGTTCGATGAATGAGGAATATCCAGTTAAGGGAGGAAACGTTCAATTAAACCCAGTAAAAGCAGCTGGCACTTACATCTTCAGCAGATCCAGCGTTCAGCAAAATGCACTCCACAACATATGTAAACTCCTACTGGAGCATTCTGACCAGCAAGTGTGGTCAAGCAACAGTGGTTTACCACTCTTGCTACTGAGTTCACTGTCTGGTTTCACCCCTGTGGTGTCTTTAACAATTTCACGCTCTCTGCTGTGGTCTTTACACAGCCCTGTGGGGCAGCTCCATCAAGTGTCTCATTACAGGTTGTTCAGCTGTTCAGACTTTATTGAGACTCTTGAAAGAGCCATCCCACAGAGCAGTGTACTGTAGGAGTCCAGTCGAGATCCAGGAGGAAACCTTAACAGTGGCAGCAACTCTGTATGCAGGAGACCACGCTCCTAGATCAGACTAAATCACAAAACTGGTAAGCCTACATTATAAACCTATTTAGTTGCACATGTACGTTCAGAAATTCCTAGCTACAAAAATTCAACAGCCCTCCCCCTTCAAAAGCAGCTTGTGCCATTTGATATCTGCAGCAAGTTCTCATGATGTGGCTCAGCAGGGTGAGCCATTATTTCAAATGAAATTCTTGGCTGGGAGCTGCAGAAACTCATGGTATGCATGCCTCCAGACCTTATAAATCCTGAAGTGAATTAACTTTTGCCTCTTTATTATTGTCCAAAATCAATTGTAGTGACTATTTACAAGGAGCTTTTGCCAGGAGTTCCCAAACACTTTATCTGTTTTTAAGGAGCATTCAGTCTGCTGGCCACGTCTTGCAAGCTATGTCAAGCTTGACCATCACTAAACCAAGTTTAAAAACACACAGCAAGGTTCCCACCCTCACACACACTTCCATTCCCTCCCTCCTCTGTAGATCAAAAGCTAGAAATATAAAAAAGACCTAAAGAACTAGCAGTCAGCATTATCATCCTGTCTGCCTCCCGAATTTGACCAGCTATTTACCAGACATGATAAAGAAACACTCTGCAGCAACTACCAAGATGGTCTTTTGCACACTAAAAATACACTAAAACAGATGTTCTGGGAAATAACGAAGTGGTTTACAAACATTTGGATACTATTCCTGTAATACGTTGATCTTGCCTTTATGTGAGTCAAACTCCCACCTGATTTCACACGTGTTGGATTAGTTCTCTAGGAAAGGTTTAAGAATACACCACAGGTTAAAAAAGCTTTACATGTAACAAGCATATATCCTAGGACAGTCATACTGCATGAAAGATCTCCTGGTTAGTAATGCCTTGTCATGGCAAGACCTCTTTGTAACAATATGCCGTGCAGGAAGGAAAAAAGCACAAAGAAGCTGCACAACTTAGCTTTGCCAAAATACAAAGTGGCAGGCAACTTCCCTCAAAGAGTGAGAGAGGGCACTAAGATACATCCTAACAGGATTAAATTATACAGAATACACAAACTGTTTCTAATCCCTGAGAATGCTTGTGTTCATATATATATAGGTATGTCTCTCTATATATAGATACATATTTTTAAACAAATTAGTTTCCTACATCCCTTTCATTTTTATATTACTGTTCTGTTTATTTTTTCAGCATTCCAGTAATTGAAAAATATCTACTGGTAAAAGATGCTATTAATTTAAGTGCATTCATAGTGTGTTATGTCACTAATAGACTTAGGTAACATTATTCTTTTATCCTTTTTGCAAAGCATTATTTTATTGTCCTCTCATTTCTAAGATTTTACTTCCACTTAAAGTCAAGTAGAGTGAGGGCTTTGCAGAATTCTATTATATTATTGTCCTGTCATTATTCTAACTCCATTACACAACAACACAAAACCTGCATCAGCTTCCATTTGTCATATTATTTATTTTGAGGATTATGTCAGATCTCAGGCTATGTGTACGTGCCTACTAAACATAATTTGGAGTTGGGCTAAACCTAATTGCTGATTCCTTCTAAAAATCATAAAAATCATAGAAGGGTTTGTGTCGGAAGGGACCTTAAAGATCATCTAGTTCTACCCCCCCTGCCATGGGCAGGGACACCTTCCACTAGACCACAGTGCTCAAAGCACCATCCAACCTGGCCTTGAACACTGCCAGGGATGGGGCATCCACAGCTAAATGCTGAAAATGCTTTTAAAGAAAGCATTTTTTAACTATTCTATATTTCTGTAAGAGCTCTGTCATCTGATTTTGACCCGTGTAACCTTTTGGAAGAATCTAGCTATATTTACAAAAAAATAAAACAATGTCTAGAGGTACATATAGAAAAACAGATTTGAACTTCTTTGTCCATACTCCCAGCTGAGCTGACAGAAGCCAGTCCTGGTGTGGAAGCCGCACAGCTGTGCTTACATAGTGCTCTATACACACACACTGTATGCCACTCTAACACAGCTGTGTTGCTTCTAGGCAGAAGCTGTCTTGTGTCTGGTCACAGTGGAGCACAGAGGACCTAGAGCAAAGAGGACCCTGGGCCCACCTTTCCTACAAGTTAGATCCTCTGGCAGCCAAAAAATGGTTCAGCACACCTGATGTGCTTTATGGAAGTGGATTGCTATCACCTTCTTGATATCTTCATAGAATCATAGAATCATTTAGGTTGGAAAAGACCTTCAAGATCATCGAGTCCAACCATCAACGATACCACTAAACCATGTCCTGAAGTGCCTTGTCTACTCCCTTTTTGAATCCCTCCAGGGATGGTGACTCAACCACTTCCCTGGGCAGCCTGTTCCAATGCCTGACAAACCTTTCAGTAAAAACATTTTTCCTAATATCCAATCTAAACCTCCCTTGCCTCAACTTGAGGCCATTTCCTCTCGTCCTATCTCCAGCCACCTGACAGAAGAGACCAGCACCCACCTCACTACAACCCCCTTTCAGGTAGTTGTAGAGAGCAATAAGGTCTCCCCTCAGCCTCCTTTTCTCCAGACTAAACAGCCCCAGTTCCCTCAGCCGCCCTCATAAGACTTATGCTCCAGGCCCCTCACCAACTTGGTTGCCCTTCTCTGGACACACTCCAACACCTCAATTTCTTAATGTCTTCTTTTAGTGCTCCTGGCTTGGAGGATATGCAAAAGACAGCCAGGTTTGGTTTGAAATAGCCAACACTTCCACCGTCTGTTCCTTACGGCTGCCATAAAGGAAAGAAAGATCAAGTGCTAATCTGGCAAAAGCAAGAATTAGGCTCAATGCCCAACCACCACAGAATTCCTGAGAGACCTTCAGCAGCTCTTTCCGTCTCACATGCAGAGTGTTGTTGGGCCCTCAGAGCTTAGAGGAGTCCTGGACCAAAGAAGCACGTCAATTAGAGTGGTTGAATTGGCAGGTATTGCCAGCATGCCACTTCCTCCAGTCACAGACTTCTTATCCTCCAACACTACCCTATCTTTAGGGCAAACGCATATGTTGGACATGGTGCAATGTCTGTGCAATTGGGCTCTAGAGTTGCCTTTCCTCCACATTGAAGGAATCTGCACTCAGATCTCTAGGATAACTTCTTGTTGTCTGTGGGACAAAGCCACTACATGTCTTCCTTGCATCCTCACACTGGCACAAAAAGGTCCTACTCTCATCATCTTGCCTCTCCTTAACTCTTTCCACATACTGGCTACTGAAGGACTACTGGAGAAAATAATATTTGCTGACTACTGGCTATACAGTTCAAGTGAAGTTCTGGTCACAGCCATTCCATTAACCATCACTCAGATCGCTCCCCTTGTTATTCTGTAGGGTCTGTTGATTATACAGGTGATAACACACTAAGTAGATTTCACTCAGTAAGAGATGTCTGGATTCAAAACTTCATCTAAATTGAAAACACTAAAAAAAACCAAAAACAACAAACCCAAAAATACTTATATCCATACTTACCATCTTCTCGGTTAAAATGGTATTTAAAGACCTTCAACAGAAAATCCAGTCCTTTACCATAATGTGTACAATTGACATTCATATGACAGTCGTATACAGAAGACAGGATGCAATAGGTTTTAGTCAGGATTCAATAGCCACTGTGAAGCACACCACTTGTATGTGATAGTGTACTTCGCACATGTATTATAATAGCATTGGTTTTACTTAATGTTATTCTAATGACTTTCCTCCAAAGAGCATTTGTGGACACCACAACTCCCTAAATGGTAACAATGGATAAACATCAGCTTGAGAAATACAGGTCTATATTATTTATGAAGCTGCAATTCTCCTGTAAATAACCCAGTTGTTAAAATGATATGTATCTATGTAATTGAGTCTTCTGTATACAAATAAATAAGGCTTTATTGCAATGTCAGAAGTTAACAGACCAGTCAATAAAATCAATAACTCACTTTTTCTTGCTTATATATCTAACTTTTCTCCACCTTTCCTATGTCCTCTGTTTGTTCTGGTTACATATTAACACTCCGAAGGATATATAGCTCTTATGATATTGTTTAGTAAATGGTGGTCTGAAGAAAAGGCTGAGGAAACACCACCTCAGCAATTTAATACTCTGCCTATTTATTGTGTACTTTAACATATAGCTGTCTGGTATAAATCAGGGAGAAAGAAACTGTCTTGATCTATATATCAGAGTGCTAGAGATTTTTAATGTGAATGACTACATGAAGGTCTAAGTAAATGAGCTTCATATTGATACATTTAGCTAAAAGTGGTCCAGGCCTGAATTGCATTATCATATAACCACTGTCAAAACAGCACTGCCAGATTATAACATTGTGCCGCTTATGCCTCTATGGTTAGGGATGTGTCAGCATTACCGTGATGCTCCCCATTTTTCAAATATTTATAACTTGGCTGTAAAATCTGCTTTGGCCTGGAAGTTGGTGAACCAGAAGCCAGTTTCTACAAATCTTTACTTGAGAAAGTTGACCATTTTATTTCAGTGGGAGTGTTTCCATTAGCTGGGTCCTGCCAGATTACAATCCAAGGTCAAAGTTTATGAGCCTGAGCTTTATTTTCTTAATGAAAAGAGGATAGGGTCCCTTTAAAAATATTCTTTAAGAAAAAAAAAATAAATGGAAGCACTGGAAAACAAGGCTTGATTTTGTGATGTGATGATGTGATTAGGTCCCTAACTTGATAATCTCTTGTTTTCAGTACTTCGAAGAAGAAAAATTAACAGCAAAGCTGCTGCAATGTAAAAACTAGCCGTGGGGCATATGCACTAAATTTTGTTCCACTAATTACATTTTCTTGTGGGTTTTCATCTGGGATCTAGCACACCTCCTAAACAGCGTAAAATTGGGAGGGCTCCAAATGAGCCATTCTCGTCTATCAGGAATATGAACATGCTCACAAAAGCCATCTTATTATGTATGCTCCATACAGGCTCTTCATTCAAAAATATTTTAACAGATGTCATGCTGGATAAATATAATGGCTCATCTGAGGCTTAGAAACACTTTACTCACAGTAGAAACAAATTTGGGCTGCATTTTTCAAATTGAGTTAAGTCCTTAATACATACCCACAGGCTTACTTAGACTTATAGATACAATATCTTTTTCTTTCATCCTCTTTAGCTAGCTGAACACATGATCTGTTATCGATGAAAATTTTCCTATTCTGATGCTGTTCTCTTGGTTCACTGCTGAAATATGTCCTAACTCTGCATTTGGCTTTTGGATAAGATTGCCATGGAGTACTGGTCAAGGACAAATGCAAGCCCCTTCTGCATGGCTCTAGCAGCCTGCATGTTATCTGCAGAAAAGCACAGGAGGTGCATGCTGTACAACAGCATCCTCTGAATCCTTTCTTTTCAAAAAATGACCACAGACAGGGTTGCGCAAAACAGCAGAGGGTAGCAACACATTCCTACACTTTGTTAACCTAAGCCAAAAAACCCCCAACAACAGGAAGTGCTTTTCAGATACATAAAGAGTATAAACCCAGTTGATGAGTAACAGAACACTATGCAGTTTGGGATTCATTTTGGAGTTTCATTTGAAGGAGACTTGCACTTCTACTTTTACTGTCCCTGGTGCAGAAGAGCATGTTGCAGTAAGCTGTATTTGGCTTAATACCGTAAAGGTCTCAGTAACAACGTCACTCTTGTGAGCAGACTCACTGAAATAACACGAGCATGAGGCACTGGTGATGCTTCTTCACGCTCCTGTGGTAAGACCCCTCTGTGCACAGAGTGACTGTGTGGTACTACCCTCGAGTCTTAGAGAGGCTGCAAGGCCTTGCAAGGCTTTATAAGAATTTAAATATTTTCTTATAGTTTACACAATTTTATTTGGCTTTGAAGAACCAGGCTCTGCAGTTGCGCAGATGCAAGTACACAATTAATATAGAGTGGTATCTATTGTGAACAGCATGAAAATTCCTTGCACAGAGGTTACTTTCTTCCCCATAAGTTTCATTTCATGTCATATAGTAACACCAAGACAAATTGTGGCAGTAAGCTACAGGCTTGCTGTTTCATAATAAAGTAGAACGTTTCCTTAAAGTACCTCTGACTTTTGCAAAGTTTGAGATCTTAAACACTGGGTTATACAACAGTGCATGCATCTGGCATACCAACTTGCAGGGTGGCCTAATGGTTGTATTGTGTCATGTGCTGGGGCCAGAGATTATCACAGTGGTTGCAAGCAGGGATGCCGTGTTTTCTCAGGGGAGTTCACACTGTGGCTGGGGTCTCTAAGTACAGTCCTTACCTGCAGCGCTTCTGCGCTGGGACCCCTCAGCAGCAGTCCTGGCTGCCCAACTGCTCTGAAATTAGCAGTGGGCTAAGTGGGAGATGGCTGCAGTGCTGCTCTGCAGCACAAAAAGTGCCAAGTGAGGAGCTGAGCAGCACAAATATCGGTTCTCCTAAGCCACCAGTAGCAGACTGAGGGGCTGACGGGGAGCAACACAGTGGAAGGGAGTTCATCTAGCAGCATGTCTGCCAGTGCTCACTGTTTTTAGTAGGGGTTGATCTTTCTGCGACTGCCTTTCTAGGGACAGCTCCCTGAAATATTAGGCCAGCATCATCAAGTAAGGCAGAGCTAACTGCTAAGACTCGATCAGTTGTTTGAGCATCCTGTACACTGTACAGGTCAAGAGCGGGGCCTACCCTTCAGAGAGCAAAGGCATGGCAGCATTGGCTGCTGTCTACCTACAGCATCAGGCAACATGCCAAGCACGCTTTTGTGCTTGAGCTCAATCGGCATTGAAATAATTTCATATCAGAACTTCAGGCTGACCCGCTATGGGGGACACACCTCAGGGGATAGAAGAAAAGTGATTTAGTCACTGCAAACAATAGTGACAACATTTATGTCTTACATCTAGGTAAAATGGGTGCTGCCTTAACCTTCATTCATTTCCTTTTGAAGCACACAATTCTAAAGGGGGAAGCAAGAATACGGACCTTTTATTTATTTACAACAATGTGGTCACGAGACTATAAAAATAAGGGTATGGGGTGCAAATCTATAATTCTGAGCTTTTTCTCCCACTCTGATGATCTGTGACAAACATCACAGAGCAAATCACACCATCCCTTCTTACACAGAAAGACCTGGATGGTCAATGGTTTTTAATCACCTAGTCTCAAGGATACCCTAGAATTCTTAGAAAAATCCCGTGGATATCCGGGGACAAAAGTACTCCTGCAATGATCCCTACATTGTTCTCCAGGGCTTTTGACTGGGGCTGCACACTCACAACATACATACACTTAAAGTCTGACACCTGACATATATCTTCTAAGAAAAGAATCAGTCTCAAGACTACAGTGGTTTCCTTGGCTCCCCTTTCCTGCTTAGCTTCCCCTTTTTCTGTGCTGTTTTCTTCCTCTTTTATGAGGATTCCTGGACAAAACCCCTGAAACAGTGACTTCAAGAATATTAAAAATATGTGGGGTTAATTGCTTATGTTTTTAAAGGCAGGGGGGCTCCTGAAAAAAAAAAATCTCAAATGTAGTATGTAAGGCAACTTTTAAGCCCACTGTTTTCTGAGAATAACTTTGTATCTGGAATAAAAAAATATTTTGCATTAAAACGGGAACAGTGAAGGAAGTCAGAGTAGATAGGTGACAGATCCTGCCACTAACACAAGGGTTTAAAACGTATCAGGGCATCCTTGAGGCTGGAGACCCCGTACACTTCACCCTGCCATGCTGGAACAGAAAGTAGAATTTCCCCATTAGGAGCAGCTCATCTTCCAAGGATACTTTCCTCCTCCACAAAGACAAATATTTTCAGACACTGCATCATATTCACACTCTTCTCCTGTACTTACCAAAGACATAAATATCTTAATATTTCAAAACTATAATATAATGCAATAAGATTCAGCATAATAACATCCATCAAAAAGGACAACTTAAAAGAAAAGCATTGCATTTTCTGTATGAAACGATATATAATGACCATTGCCTAGAAATGGATCAATCTGGCTCCAGTGGAGCAGCTGCATAAGCATTCAAAACAGCAATAACTACAAGCTCTGGTGAGGTACTTTTCTTCCCAATGTCGTCTCATTTTATCCCCCCTGAGCAAGGCTGAAAATCATGCTGAAAAAAACATCCAAAGACAGCTTTCTCTCCCTGCCCCCACTCCTGAAATTCTCGATTTTACTAATAATTCTCAACTGGCTAGCAATTTTCAGTTGTAATACATTGTACTGAGTCCAATTACAACCACCACTAATCCTATTTTTTATGGATTTACAGCATTTGGAGGGGGGTAAAAGCACACTTTGAGACAAAATGACACATACAGAATTTGTACTTTAAAAGTTTTTTGTTTCAAAATGCTTTTGCCATTTAAACTTTATACAATTGATGGGAATAATGAAGATAATTAAAGGTATCATCATCATCATTCTCCTCTTTTAACATACTTTTAAACAATTTCAATGCAACAGAAGAGCCATGACTGAGTTTTGGAGGCCAGATCTCACTGAATTGCACTCCCCAAAGAACCAAACGGAGTTTTCCACCACATTTCTACCCTACACTCTGACAGACAACTTGATTCCAAACCAATACTTGAATTTAAATAACCCTCAGCTTCTCTGATATGCACCAGTTTGTGGTTATTCTCAAGGGGTACGCTTGAAAGTAGCAAAAGGGCATGACAGAAGTGCCATATAACAAGACAAATGCCAGCACCATGCTTAGTCAGCTCTCAGTCCTCATGTACCACAGGTTTCCCACTTCTGAACCCCCAAACTTCTTCCGGAGCAGATGTGGAGTCATTCATACTATCTCAGCATAACAGCTTGTTTTTCATGGGTTCCCAAGTGCACAAACTAGAGGCTAAAAACCCTTTCCTACCTCCTCTAGGAAATTTACAGGTTCTGGCTCCATTCATTTTCCTGAACACATTTGATAGCTTTTACTAATGTTGCAACACAAAACTACAGGACATACCTACTGTAATGTCAATGAATATCTAGGAATTATCACTCACTTTTAATAAATAGCAAGAAATACTGATGATGTGGTAATGGCAGTTGACAGCATTATTAGCATGAAATTTTTTCTGCTCAGTTTACCTTGAGGGCCAATTTCCCAGAGCTAACAGAGGCCAGGAGGAGCAAATTCACATCCCAAACCGAGCAGTCAAACACAACCCAGTCAGGAGTTTTGAAATGGACTCACTTATCTGACAGACCTGTACAGTCTTCTCCTCTCCATGTGCTACCACAGAGGCAAACACCTGGGAACGGATTGGAAGTGCCAGCCCTCATCTTTCCAACTAACAAGGACTGTTTCAAACAGCCCAACTCTACAGTCAATTTTGTATCAAACTAGAATCCTCTATGGATCAGACAACAACAGCAAACACTGAACAGGGGGATGCAACAAAGCAACCCTTTTGGCGAGGATCCTCCATAGTCCACCCCTTCATTTGGCAGGATTGCGGCAATGCTCCCAGGTGGATGTTGGAGTTGCTTAGACCCCATCATCACAGTAGTAAGTACACTTCAATAGTGCAAAATGCTTAGGCCTCACTACTGTCCCCTGGGCTCAAAAGTTTTCACAACCACTTTGCATCAAATTTCCCCCGAGTCCATTTCTTTGGCATTCCCTACCATTTATATAGATTCATGACTATTTCAGCTTGTCCCACTGTGTGACCAGGTAACTCTCTACTTTCATCTGAAAGCTCATCACTTTGTCAAGCTGTTAGGGCCCATTTGCACAAAAGACCCAAGATGGATCTCTGGAACATTGCCTTGCTACCTTCTGAGATGTTGGTCTGAATTATTTCCTGCCCAATAAACCATGAATAAAAAACAACCTCTATTAGAACTAGGATGATTAGCAAAGTATTAATTTTTAGCCCTGTCAGTCAGTTCAGTAGCAATAATGGTGCTCCATGAAGTCTTTCCAGTCATTTACTAACAATGGTTTAAACTCTTCCAAGGGCTTCATGTGTAAACAGTACATAATTATTAGCACACTATGTCAACCTGCATTACAGAATAGGCAAAAAGCCCTGCCAAATATTTTTCCTCTCACAGAAGTTCTCAGCGAATGGTTGTTTTTCCTGAAAAAGAAGGGGCCAGGGGTGGTAGACTTCTTCCCAAATTTACATCCAGTTGGCCAAATGCTGCTCTCTGACATTCACACAGTTCAGCTGAATACAGGAGAGCTCCAATGGATTGCTCAAAAAGATGAACCCCGTGAAGGTCTGACTGTCCTCCAGCTCTGCTGGGAATTTATAGATCTGGTCCTGACATGTGTTAGATTAGGCAGGCATGCATCAACATCTTTTACTGCTCAACTTTAAGCCTACACATTTCTGTTTAATTTGAATATAACTAGTCACATGCCGACACATACAGGTATGGGGATCAAGTGATAGCTAAACAAAACTCCTTCTGCATGCATATTCTTATGCTTAAACATCATGTCCTCTGCAAAGAACATGAAGGAGCAATGGCATATACTTCTGCACCTA
>NW_010973244.1:748137-812656 GCF_000737465.1 Haliaeetus leucocephalus | reverse complement strand
TGTGTTCTGGTGGCCAGGGATGCTCTACATGGGCATGATAGCATATGTCCACATATTTCGTGTGGTTTGCTTAAATTTTTATGGTTTAATATTTTGTACCTTCTATGCAAACTGGTTTGCTGCTAGATAACTGTATAAGTGAGATATGATAAATGATCATATATCAACATTATGGTTGAAACAATAGACAAAGGGTAGCCGGGGAGATAATTACAAAAGTGTGGTCAGGTGATTAACTAGTAATTATTCATAAGTTTTGCAGTTCTTTGCTCTTATGACTAGATGTTCCTGTACGCTAGATGAGAACAATGTTGAAACTGACCACGTGATTGAAACTGCATTAAGCTTCAAGATCAAAGAACAAGGACAAGAATAAAGACTAAGAATAAATATAAAGAATATAAAGACTAAGAATAAATATAAATATAAATAAAGAATAAAGACAGCCAACAAGAACTTCAAATGTGTCGGTGGTCGTAAAAGCAGCCCTTCGACTCAAATAGATCATTCATTGCACATGATCGGATGTAGGCAGTACTATGATAATCAGTTATAGTTATTTTTATGTATATCTGATTAACATAATATATTCTGATTGATGTGTAATTAGTTATTCTATATAACCTGTTTGTGCTAAAGCTGTGGTATGCACACTAGGTGGAATTATCCCCTGTGCATCCAGTGCTGCAATAAAGAATGCCTGCTTTCTAAAACTCAAAAACTAGTCTTAGAGAGTTTCTTTGACCGGCTTTTTGGTATCAGGCAGTGAACTTACTTTTGCAGGGCATGACACAAACTTAACTGATTTCAATACAAAAGACATGCATTGACTTCCATAGGTTTGAGTCAGCATGTCAACATCAAGCCATCTTCTAATAAAGACCAGGAGGAGCACATGCAAACAGTGCTGTCTGCCAAGGTCCCAGCAAGCACTGAACCACTCTCTCTGTGCCCTGCAGGAGGGATTGGCATTCCACCCACTTCTGACTTAAACATTTCTTTAGACATGTTCTCATCATCCCTGGAATCTGGTAATTCCCTCTTATCATAAATTTATGATGTACTTAAAAGTGCCTTGGTTTTCAGATCTGTAGCAGACAGTAGCAGACAAATGAGACAGAAACCACCGTTTAAGATCAGCCTAACATGAAGAAGGTAATGTACTTCCCCATCACTGTTAGCCACAGTAAGAATTACTCAGCAAAGCAACTCACATGACGGGCATTACCAGCTGTGTACAGATCCCTTTGTCACCTTGTTGTATGTACAACACTGTTGTGTGGCATTCTGTTCGGAAATTTTGTAGTTATTTCTGTTCCATGGCTGAGCTGGTGGGAATTGGTCCACATGTCCTCCAAAGGTGACAATCCATGGCTGCCTTTTTCCCCAAGTCTCCCTCAACTATCTCCCTGCTAACAGGAGGATGAATTCATTGATCGTGAAGTTTTCAGGGACACTTAATCATGCAAATTTACTTAATCACTGAAAACCCATTTCCTGAATGTCAAAATTCCTCCTGTTGGACAGTAATGGCCCAATTCTAACCATGCCCAGGGAAAGAAAAGGACACAAAAGCTTATTTCTCTTTGGCTATTCAAGATGTGTGGAAATTCTCCATAGATCTCCTGTGGCCCTCAGATTAAAACTCATCCATTTGTCTTATTCCCAAGAGAAGCCAGGCAAAGCTTGAACAGGAAAAAAATAAGCACGTGTGGCAGAACTATTTTCTCTCTTTACTATGTTTCTCTCACCTGTAATCTACATAGAAAAAAACCCAAAATAACAAAAAGAAAAAAAGCAGTTCATAAAAATTTTGATAGTCTAGAAGCTCTGCAGTCAGCCACAGTAAGATACAGTTCACATCCAACCTACTGTCTGAAGGCTTAGCACTAGCAACCTGAAACAACAGAAGAGTTCGGCTCTCTCCTGCACTTACTTGTTTAGACCAGTAAAAAAGGAGAAGAAATAAGATGTCCCCCACCTATTTCATTGATGTGGGAACTTAGGCACAGGGAGTAGATTGACCATGATCTTGCCCAAGATTGACCTGTCCAAGATGATGCAACAAATCCATGTCAGAATTGGAACTGACCTTTCCTCTGGAGCTGTTTTGTGCCTAGACCTGAGCTCTAATGAAAACAAAAATAAACCACAAAACAATGATAAATGTTATTGGCATCTGGAAAAGTAGAAAACTGACTCATGGGGACAAAAAGTTGCACACAAGACAAATGCAAGTGTTCTTCCCAAGAAACCTAAAGAAAATCGAGCCATAGAAAACTCAAAACATTCCATGCAAATTGATGAGAAACAGCAAACCAGGTATTTTTAGATTTTCAAAGTAGGTGATAATAGATGCTGTCTCCCAAAAGGGCCGTGCGTAGCCTGTAGTAAGATAAAGCAACCTTTGCTACGTTTCTGAATCCTCCCTGTGTTGCCCCTATTTTTCCCCTCAGAAGATGTGAGATGCCTCTCTTCTCGAGTCACAGAGCATTGATTAGATTCAAACTCTTTCCACTTCATCCTCTCTCTCTTATCCTGTGAAGTGCATGCAGCACTCTGATCAGTGGACAAGATCATTCTGTAGTCATCCAAGGTATTTGTCAAGGGGGTCTATTTAAATATGCGTTGTTTGCAACAAAGGAATAAAGCTATGAAAGGTTATTAGAAAATTAAATGCAGCTATAAATTAATTTCAGTAATCACTATTCATTAATATTTAATATATTTATATAAAGGATGAATCTCAATTCCCTAGGCATCCTGCATTTAATAATGTGGAAACAGCTTATCTCCTTCCTGTTGCTGAGACTGGATTTGTAATAACTAGTAATGTTAAATGTATTTTTTTTAAATCAATAATAAATAAATACATAAACACTTCCCCCCAGAATGCTCCTGATGTTATTTACAAAATTAAAAAAAAACAACTACAGAATGCCAAGGGACTTCATAACCATTTCATTACTACCTTCCTAATTGTATGTGGTGGAACTGCATAATCAGTTTATTGAAATTGAAATCTTTGGAACTGATTCTCCCTCCAGACATTAACAATAAGCATCCTGTGCAATAACACGTACTTTAATGTAATATAAACATTATATGCACCAAGCTTTAAACATCCCTTGGCTTTGCCTGCTGGAATTAGACATTTTTAACACTCTTGTGTTCTGCCACAGCATTGAATCAAATATCTAATTTACAGACTGCAAAATACAATATTCCCATATTACAATAAATAAAGGAAGATACATTCAGAAAACACACAATCGGTAAGAGGATAAGCAAGACTACATTTAATAAAGTGCAAATAAAGCAGACTCTTCCAGGAAATCTGAATGCATTTTGATGCACAATATGAAAGAAATTGCTTCTGCTTCCCACTGTGTCCCTGCAAATAACTAGGCTGATACTACACAGTCTGGATCTAACCTACTTCTACTTAGCAAGGGGACTTCACTCTTGTGAGTAGCTCCATTCATACAAGCAAAAGTATTTTTACTCATGTGTATACCCAGATATCAATAGGATTGCTCCTAATATGAAAGAGGTTCATGTTTTAGTCTGCAAGATTTAACGTGGTAGCAAGTAACAATAAGACTAAGAAACATTAAACCGCACATTCTCAAGTCAACATTAAGTCAACCCAAAGAACTCAAAACCAAGAAAAATGTTGTACCTTTACCTGCTTTCAATTTCAATAGCAAATAAAGAAAAGCTGAGATTTTATTATTATTACTATCACAAAGTTTTTTGTCCTTTTTTAAAGATCAGGAAAAGTTTTTTTTGGGGGGAAAACTCTGATTGATGGGCTTTGGTAACATTTTTTTCAGGTCCTTCAAACAGCATAGTTAGAAAAGTCTTTACCGAACAAGAGTTCAATACTTCAATTAAACAGAACTAGCTGGTTCCACTAATATTTCCAACAATTAAAAAAAAAGTAGAAACAGAAAAAAGTCCTAAAATAACTTTTAACATCGTAAAAGGAATTGAGAAAGTTGTTTCTTCTCTATAGCTCTGTCATCTTGTGCCAGCAATGGCATGTGGACCTCTTAATATGTCAGTCTCAGTCACCTCATCTTCATAAAGTTTTATAAGACACTGAAAAGATAATTAAGATTAGACCTATTAGATCTTGGGTCTGTTCAGTTCTCTTGTAGCCTTCCCCTAGATTTCACACTGATGGTGCATAATAATGTGTTGTCACAACTAGTATGGAACTTCACAACCAGAGCCAACCAGCAGAAGTACCAGCTCTGCTTCTGGACAGGGGACTCCAGAGCTAAGCACAGCATTTTGCGACATTATTTTATACTTCTTAAGAACGTAACACACAATTTTGCAAAGCTTTGCAAGTCAACAAACAGAGCATTTGGAGTCAGCTCCATGCTCGAGCAAAGCCTCACAACAGACTTGCTCCTACCGCAGGCCTGAATGTCACATCATGGGCAAAGGAGATGGCTAGTGCGTGTCCTAAGAACTGCAATGACAAAACAAATTGAAGATAATTTTAAACATAGAGGGTCCAATACAATATTGCTCAGTACTTCCCGGTGCCAGCACAGCCATGAGATACAGCACTGTCATTTTGGGAGGAATGGGAGGAAACATTCTTCCACGGACTTGACAAGAGTGTAAATGACTGCAGAGGGCATGAGGCAACACAACAACTTGCCCATAGTGTGTTACTTTGATTACTTAAACCTCAGTCTGGCAAAGCACTTGAAACACATAAGCCTCCCAGGGACAGAAGGCCTTGACAAGGCCAGTGGAAAGATTCCCATTGATTTGAAAGACGATTGTTGGACAAGGACCATTTGGCTATACGTGAATAACTTGTTTAAAACAGAAAGATTTGCCTGACACCTTTAAAACATTAGCATGCTAAAAAAGAATTAGAAATGGAAAGAGAAGGGGAAAATGCAGTCAACTGAATTTAACTACACTTCCTCCTCAATGCGTCCACCCTCAGTTAAAACATCAAACAGTGGGGAAGCACTGTACATTTGTACCAGCTAACAGCCCACTGAAAACAATCTGAGAAAAAAGCAAACCAAAATGGACGTGACAATAAAAAAATCACAAGCAAAACAATGTTATTAATGCAAGCTTAATGCAAAAGGGATGCAATTTATTTTGTTGCTCTTACTGGCTTTTCTGAATATGGCACAAACCATTGGAAGCAGGCTGGGTGCTTTTAACAAGTTTTATTTTATTCAATAAAAGTTTTATTTATTCAATAAGTTTCAGAAATAACCTGTTTGTCATAACACACGTGTGTATATATATCTCCATCCCACCCTCTCTCCTTTTTGAGTAAAACTATCCTCAGATCACCTCATAAGCAGAAATGCAAGCAGGCTGACTCCTACACAAGTAGAAATATAATTTCCCTCCTTCCTCCCTTACTGTTAGTTTATGCTTCAGCATCATTCTGAAGGATAAAGAATTACAACAGAAATATCCCTGTAAAAGTCAGTCCCCTCCACTGTCTCATCTTTAAGCAAAATTTTGCATCTGCAGTTTGCACTAGTTATACGTACCTAGTTGTAAAGGTGAGTTAAAGTACTCAAACTACATCAATAGTTTGTTTTTAAACACCTATTTACATTCTGTGAATAATTCACCTCAAGAACCTGAAACATTTGCAGGGTCAAAGCAGATTTGAGAAATTAATTGAAGAGGCAGTTGCAGTTTTATGACTTAATTTTTTTTTTTCCTACCATCTGAGAAACAAGTAAAAGGCCTGAGTTGCAGCTCACTCTCCTTTTATTTTGGTATATCCACAATTTTCCACCTAATCTCTTAAAATCTAATGCTAAAATATACCTGTAACTGGGATGGGAAGAGAAAAGATTTTCAGAATTGCACCACAAATCAATGCATTTTCACTACACGTGTTTTGGACAGATGAGATGCAGATAAAGAGTATTTAGCAGCAGGAGGATCACATCTATCACTGGCATAAAGAGGTGAAATGCACGCGGATTAATCTTGCCATGGCATGGAAAGCCTGTAAAGAAATGAAATTCCTATGAAAGAGCACTGCATTCTCCACTGAACTTTTGTCACTGAAAAACTAGCATTTAGTGTTACACACAGCTTTTGGGAGGGCATCTGCAATGTCTTTCTGCACATAAGCAATACACCTTGCTACTGAACATGGACTCACCCAGCTGGGAGAAGGGGCTAGCAAGGAGACAGCTAGCCCTGGATTAGGGGCATGATGAATTGTGTATTCAGCTGCAGACTGGAAGTGCAGAAACCCCAGACTGAAAAGGAAGGTCTTTGACCTATTTGCTATGAAACCAACAGGCAACTGTCCCGGACTGTAAGGTAAGTCCTGCTGAGGAGTGCCAGCTTGTCATGAAGGCAGCCACTGGGGTAAGTCACCCCTGAAGGAGTATCTGATTGCCTGATGGGAGCAAATCAGATCAATACCTGATAGAGGAAGGCAAAAGCACTTCTCCTCTTGTCCCAGGAGCACACTGAGGCAGGTACAAGCACTTTCTGACTCACCACAAATTCAGTAAAGGGGACTCCCAAGGGGAACTTGAACTAGATTGGGTTTGGAGCTTGGCAGCAGAGCTGCTATATAGATGCAACAGTATGTTTTAAATTAAAGTAATGGTGTGTTAAAAATCCCTGTGCAAAGCCTGTTTACCTGTCTGATTCCTTCATGTTTCTTTCACTCCCTCTTCCCCTCCCCACCCCCAAATTAAAAAAAAGTAGATTTGATGGTAGAAGGCAAACCTGAGACTCTGAAGACTCCAAAAGCTCATAAAACACACAACAGTTCAATGGCTACTTCTTTGGACTGCAATACGGTAACTTTCTAACAGTGCTTGGCCAAGCCACATGCCAGCACAGAACTGGGTCTTTAGTGATGGATTTGTACCTGAAAATGGTAACTGGGGGGGGGAAACAGGTTATTAAGAGTATTCATGAGACCCTAAGAAGATTTTAAGTGAGAATATAAAAGCGAACATGTCCTTCCCATTACTCCCATGCTTGAACTCGTTTCCAATAAGACCAGTGAGAGAAGCTCCGACAGATGTCAATAGGAACCGTATCAAACCCTGTGCCTTATAAACTCAGAAGCATACTTGAGAAGTGCTTTCTTGACACAAATGTAGTCAGGAGATGACAAGGAAAACTATGCCTTTTTAAAGCTGTAAAGCAAAGCTGGTTAATAAAAATGTTTTCCTCAGGAACACAGTAATCTAAATTTCTTTCAATACGATACACTCTGCATTTCCTTTGTACCAGCTGAGGTCTCTTTTCTATCCTTCTTAGTCAGCATGCCCAAGTTGTCAGGGAGAGTGGCAGCACTTCGACAGGAAAGGCCACTAAAGCTGCTTACTATTATCTATTGTCATGATGTGCAGCTACGTGACTTGTTTTTCCTACTTTCCCTCTGTCCTACAAAAAACACAGGGGAGGAGGGAGGAAACTCAGACCAGGACTTGGTACTTGGGAAAACTCCATTTTCCTAAGGAACTGATTCCTGTGGTTATTATTTCCATTACTGTCTTCAGTAAGATACATCACCAGAGGACTCTCTCACATCCCTGAGATGCAGAGACACACGGCAAGCTCTGGAGGGGAAAGCACATTGCTTGGCAGAGAGATGGAGGACACAAGGCTGCCTCTGCCAGGAGGAAGCATAAGGCCTCTGAGGATGCTGGAGGGAGCCGCTCGTAAGCAGTGGCACCTCATCCCGATCTGCAGAGCAGACACTCGTGCCAGAAACACAGGCACTATCTCCTGCGACATCCTTATGCAGCGTCTAACACAACACCTTGCTTGGGCCTCTGGCTGCCGCAACAATACAAATACCACAAAGCAAAAAAATGCAACAGTGTGACAGGGACACTCGTGGACCAGAATAACAGGCAGCAGCTTTTCTGCACATACAACATTTTAAAGTAATTTAAATTGTCCAGTAGATACTTGACATCAGACCTGTAAGACAGGCAAGTATGAAGTATCTCTCTGGCCACAATAACAGGTAAGGAAAGTATGAAAAGAAAGCCAGGAGTGTTTTGTCCAACTTAATGATTCGGGATTTCTTGACTGCCAGTCCCCATGCTCCAATCACTAATCCTTGCATCCAATAGCTAAGGAAGCTCCATGCATGTAACACTAATCTTATCTTGATGCTGGAAGAAAAACAGATCAATACAGTATTCATAAGCTGATGTATGACTAAAGTATTGATGCAATTTTTCTCATGTGTATCAATGCCTTGCTACTTTTGTTTTGTTTGCTTTTCTATGTATGCAAAATACATGCTGCATTTCTAGCTGTTGTATACTCTGCTCTTTTCCAACCTGTAAGAACAAATAAAATTAAGAAAAGGCTTTAACAAAACTCCTGCTCATCATTATCATGGCTGCTTCAGCATTATAGGGTTCAGTCCCACCGGACACTGAGCCATACTGTGGTTTATGAAAATTGGGAACATTTTGGCACACCTTGGAATTAATTAGTGGCTAGTAGGAAGAGCACCCCAAATTCTTTACATTTAATTTCCACTACCTAATTTAATATTCCCAGCATCATTAAGTTTTCCTTATTTTTTAAAAATATTGTAACTTCTGGGGATAGCTCCATCTTTTTGTCCTGTATTTATATAGCACCTAGTGCCATGAAATCCCTTGTATAAGGAATGGGATTACAAAGAGCTAATACAATAGTCAACCTTCCTGAATTTGACTAAAAGAAGTGGACTAAAAAATGCAACCATTTTGCTATATTTAAAAAAAAAGTGTCATTCTCTTATGTCATTTATTTCCCAATGCTCTATAAAGTAATTAAAAATACATTTCCAATTTTATTTATTTTTTAAGACACCAAAACTTTAAAAATTTAATTTTCTCTGCATGGTGATAAGGACTGCTATAAAACTTACATCTCTGACATGGGATTAATTGGACCTGTAGACCCAGGTAGAAAATTTCTGATTCTATGCTATTTTATTTTTATTGGAAAATGCCAAAGTAGCTAAAAACAGTTAGCTGAATTTCACCAAAACTCCATTTTCAGAAGAGGAAGGGTACACTCAATGTATAGCAGAACAATCATTTCTAACATCCAGAATGAAATTTCAGATGGAAACCAGAACCGGAGGAGGAAAGAAACACGTCAGTCTTCCTAAGAACAGCCAGCGCCCCAGCAGTTTCCACACTGGACCGAGTCTGAGAGCACCAAGATCTGATTCAGGACACAAAACAGAGTCTTTCATTTCCCAAGCTAATGCCCCACAACACCATACCCTCGTGTTCTCCAGTATGCACATTCCTCTCCATCTTCTTTTATTGAAATAGCTCCATTTCTTTTCCACAACAGGAAGAAAGCTGAGCACAAACCCTTAGTGTTTTAGTGAAGTGGGACTTGTGTTTGGGTCAGCCCCAGCAGCCTTTGGCCCTTCCACAGCCCAGTACCAGCACATACAGAATTAGCCTACGTGTACTTCAGCATCTTGAACACAGCATCAGTGCACAATTTGTGCAGTGCAGAGCTCACGAATTCAGGCCCAGCTACGAGCTACAGTGGAAAGTAGCTGCTTGCAATAGTCCTGGTCTCATGCAAGGCTAGACATGGTTCACATGCAGACAAGACAGCAGGACAAGGATCACCCACCCATATTCCTTCTATTAAAACAAAACCCACCCAAGTCACACAAAAATTTGCACTTAATTGTGAAAATTAGCTGGTGTTAATTTTACTCAGAAGTGCAAGAATTTGAGAAGTAAGTTTTCAGCACTGGTAATACTGTCAAACAACTGCAGGCTAGTCCTTCACAAACTACCAATCTCTCAGCATGCATAAAAATAAATAAATATGAACAGGTATATATGTATTTTTAAGAAATATTAATTTCACATAATGAAATTTATTTTATCGTCAGTTACCTATTCCTGTGAAATGTTTATTCCAATAAAGACATCTTTCCCACACCTTCAGCAGAAGGAAACCAAATTTTTTCTCCACTGCATCCCAAGCTCTGCAGAGATGACTGTGCAGGGTCTCTGCAGGGATGACTGATCCTGTGGGATGCTCAAGGCCCTCTTGGGCTGATCCAGTGCATCATCCCTGTTCTTAAAACTGGACATAAGTGCCTTGCTGGGTGATAGCCAGGGGACAGTGTATTGTGCAGAGCTGTGAACATCTTTCTGGAGGAACAGCATACTGTGGTTACCCATTTGGTTAAAGCTTGCAACTTTAGCAACAGTTCCTCTGTATGTCAGCAACATTAATAATCTGATACTGAAGCTACTGGTTGCCTTCCCCTCCAGAGGGGTTTCAATCAAAAAGGAAGAACAGCACTAATATTAATCACTGGGCAGACTGGCTCCTGGACATACACCAAAATATCTTTATGCAGGACATAAATTCCCTCTTTAAGGCCGTATGTGCAGACATAGATGCTGCCATTCCTATATGGAAACATCATACGTGTCCCACAGATGCATCATACAATACACAACGTATCATCTGCCAACAGATGTTTCTCTAAGTTTGCTTCCATTCCTCTTCCCTTGGATTTATTATAGTCATCATGATACATATTTTCTTCACTTTATTGACCAGCTTTCCAATGCTTATAAACACACTGTAAAATAATAGGCAATCCTTCTCAGGTTTTTAGAAAACACTGCAATACAAGTAATATAGAACTATAAAATCTAGGTGAATACTTTATCCATATGATATTGCAAGGCATGACATACATCTGTCATTCAGATCTTGCTGTGTCACATACAAACATTTCACTAATGCATCCCACATGGATTTTTTTAACCTTTAATCCCCTGATAAGCTGACTCATTCAATGAGTAAATGATTCCAGTCTTTCTGCCACAGCAACATGTTCCCCTTTGTCACTCTCCAAAACCATGAAACTTCTATCAAAAGTTAAACTAGCTTAGGATATAGGAATAGAGTATTCTTGCTCTAATGGTAGGTTTAAGGTGGAAGCCTTTCACAACACTTACAGAAAAAAATTAAGAATGTTACCCTAAAGGGAGTCTTGGCTTCCCAAAGCAACACATTTTCTACAGTAGAAAGCGTCCACTGAAAACACTTCGATGTCATTACAATGTTATGTAGAGAAAAGACATTTTAAGGTTTTTTTTTCCAGACGATTTTATGGATCCCTTGGAGCCTCGGTCAGTTCAGCTTGATCCAAATACACCTGAGTATCAAAAAAACAACTGCAGTAAAACAAATGCCGAGTAGCTACCAGCTCCGATCCTGCAGGCATGTTTGCATGTGCTTTCTTTTACCCTGGAACTGATACAGTGGATAGAGACATTGTGGGGTGGTAAGGGGGCGGCAGCCCCCTTTAAGTATGGCTCCCACCTCATGTGATGCAAGTGGCAGCAAATCCTCTCTTCCCTGCCCACTCTGCACCTGCACTGCCATGAACCAGGCTTGGGGGAGGTTCTGCTCCCATCAGAGGAATTACTCTCATCAGTAAGGCTATAGACACGTGGAAATATTTATGAAACCAAGAACCCATGGTATTCACTTCAAGAGAACTGCGGCACACAGATAATTAAAAGTTCACCTGTCCTATTGGCCCATTCATATTTCACCATGTCAATAGACTTAAAGATCCATTGGAGGAGGAACAATACGAGTGAGAAATGTAGCTGAAGCCATTAAGCACAAAATTTCTAAAATAGTCTTGGCAGATCATCATGGCTTTATCTTATACACTCTGTCATGCCAAGTTTCTCAGGCTTTCACTTGAAGGATTAAGACTTTCTCCTGAGACATGTCAGGCCAGGCTCCCATGAATTCCAATTGCAATGCTAGGGACTGCATAGGACTTGGGAGAATTTATTATGAAGCTAGCTTCACAGGTCTTTGATAATTTATTACAGATCTCTCAACCCCGCTTAAAGAGCTGTCCTTGATCAGCCAATTGTCTAAGTTAAGGGGAAAAAAATTCAATCCTAGGCTGCATAAGTAAGCTGTAGTAAAAGCTAAACACTTCATGGACAAAAAGAGATAAAGACAGCACAGAAACCTCACTCATCTGGCTGCACTGTTTAAAATGTCTCCAGTGACCACAATACATCACTGCAAGTCCATCTAAGATATTTAGTTTTAATTCTCTGTTAGAGTGTTACACAATAATGAAAGTGATGAAATAACATTAATGTGAAGGATACATGTAGTTATTTAACTAGCTCCTCATTTAAAATTAAGTACTATTACTCTAGTGAATAGGAACAAATTCAGGGCAGAGTTTGCCATTGCTCCTGCATCCTATGAAGTCTAGGAAAAGTTAATTGAGACAAATTTTGAGTAGCTTTTGGACAGAACTGCTATTTACTGATCACTAAAAAAATTCAAAGGGAAACACTGCAAATATAGGCTTGCAGTTCTAAGGACTATATTTGTGGAATTTGTCAAAAAAATCTCTGGTGCTTTGGAACTTAGAAGCTAAAAGGTCACTTAAGTCCTCAACCTTTACCTTCTAAAAGGTGAAGGAAAAGGTGTGTCAAGTAAACATGAAAAGCTTTTTATTTTTTCATCCATTTTATTTGCAATGACTGATGAAACAAGATGAGCATTTCTGATATTTCATGCTAATAAAGCAGCATGAAAATGATACTGAGAAATATCTGTGTAGTCTACTCACCTTAAATTGAGCTGCCTTAATTTCTTTTGGTGAGAAAATGCCATTACAGGTAAGGTCTCTTACCAAAAAAATTGCAACCTTTGATCTTACAAAAACACTTTGAATCCCCTACTGCAAGTGAAAGTGGACTCTCTAAAACTACAGGCACTGTTCAGATGTGGATCTAGTCTGAAACATCTGAAATTCATTTCACATCATTTATTCCTGCTTCAACAGATTTTGCAGGTGCTATAAGCATCCAAACCACCCAAGCGCAATTGCTGAAGAACTTTTATGAAAGTTACTCCAACCACTGTGTAGAAAGAAAGATGAGAGAAAGCCTTTGTGTGCACACTTTCTTTCTGTAGCCATCATACTGCAGTGCGATGTCTGGTATTCACATGCTGTTTACATTCTTCATCAGGGCATTTCATGAAACCATCACCAAGTTGTAGGACTTTCAGATCACTTTAGGAAGAGAGAACAGGTATAACTGAGAAAGGAGGGGTGAAGACACCATTTGTATGAAGGAAGGCCACATCACATTGCTGCCTTCTTGGTGGGGTGATCTTTCCTGATAGAGTTCAAAGGCGTGGCCACAGCTATTTCTTTGAAGATGCAGAAGCTGCGTCCTATTCTTTTCCCAAGCTGTACAGGTTACCACTTCTGTTGTACAATTATGTCTCCCTCCTGACATCTCATCTGTCAGTAGGGTTCTTTAACCCCTGGAATGAGCTTTTAGTGTTCACACTGAGACTTCACATGTGTAAGTCTGCTGGGAATTGTCATGATGGGCAATTACTTTTCGACTTCAGCATAGGATAATATTTTCCAAGCATTTCACATTTCCAGTTCAGATACATATACTATCAATAGCTAGTGTTTCATGACGAGGATGTGGAGAAGGTGGATTGGCACCATCACTGTGTCCCACAAAGCTTCACACTGTGAGAACACAATTACTGTGCACAGGTATCTTTGCTCCTTTCCTACTGGGGGAATGTCTTTCTACTAATAACCTTGGAAAAACTCATATTCCACTTGGAAGAAACCTGTCTGCTTCTGTAATGTTGCCAGAAGTGCAAGTAAGCAGCATAAGTCTTTTCTGACTCTCTCCCCCCTGCGACTAGGTTACTGTGTACATTAAAGTTTTTTTCTCCCTCCCTCCCTCCCTCCATCTTTGCAAGGCTTGTGAATTAAAGGAGGGAGCCGTGGAGGTGTGATAACTTGCCTCAGAATCCCTAGGCTGCATACAGCACAGCAAATCTTGCCATTGCGGCTGCCACAGGCAACAACAATCCACCAGCAATATCTACACTGAACTTGGGAGGAAAGCTTTTATTATACAACTGTAACATCAGAAAAAAGTAAACAAAAAACCCACAAACACAGCTCCTCCTTGCTCTCCCCCAAAACCAAGGTGTGCGGCAGCTTTTTGCTGCTGATCGCCCTGTGGTGTTTGGGCTGCCCAGGAGCACCTCACGCTGCGTCGGCACGTGCAGAAGCATAGCCTGCCGGCACCATCGCCAGCGATCCCCATGCTCAGCAGCCAGCAGATAAACAAAGAAGCAACACCCACTATCAAAGCGTCAAATATCTATAACCTCTAACACAACATAAAGATTACAGCAAACAAAATAGACGTCTAAGAGGCAAAGAACTGTAAGAGCAGAGGAGAGAAGTGATTGTGAGCGCGAAGCAGGTGAGAATGCCTTTCCTGACACCGTGAATGGTGCAGAAACGCAGGGCTGACATGTTGTGACTACAAGTTGCCAGTAAGATACACTTTTTACAAACCTAGGCTCCTTCCTCTTATGGTACTTTAGAAAACATTATCAGGTTTGCAATCAGCCTAAAAGCAAAGCGTGACTCATAGGTCAGATCGGAGAACTCAACAGCATTAAAAACAAGTTTCCCCTGCAAATACTCTGGAGCAATTTGCTCAGTATTTCAGGCACTCATTAGGTGTTTTTTTCCAGCATGCATGGCAATTATTCCAGCTAGCTGAAGATTTCATAATGTAAAATCTTTTGGATTCTGACACATCAACAAAAGGCCAATAGCTAAACTACAGATGTAAAGCTGGAGCTCAATAAAAATGATTCCTGAAATGCAGACTATTTTCAAGTGCTATTAGCAGGGTACCTCTTAATTGCTGCCTTTATCGGTATTTTTACCTTCTGAACCATAACCACTACATGACAACACGCTATACCCTGCATGAGCCAGATACGTTGTGCACCAAAAGATATGGGCCTAATTCTGCTTTCCTGATACGTTCCCTGTTTCAAGTCAGTCATACTCTCTATTCCACCCTCTGGGTTTGCCTCTTGGCAAAACTGGGTGCAGCTGATCAGATGACCATGCCCCTGTGCTGACCAGCCTCCCTCTGCTCCCGGCCCAGGGAAGCTTCCCAGTACCTGGACTAACTTTTGTAAGCATTCCCCCATGCATGCACGGGGAGAGAGACCCAACGCCCTAAACCAAGAAAGAATTTGCACAGCGGGGGGCTACTGCACACTCTCAGGTTTCTGACAACGAAGAGGTTAAAGTTCTGCAAGTGTTTTCTAGAGTGAGGAGTATTGTCAGCAAAAATAAAAAAAATTATGTTAGAAGCAGATGGAGCGAATAATTTCCCAACCTTTGCTACACAAACACAGAGTCTAAAGGCTTCGGGCGACTTTTACCCTGGACTCTGTTTTTGTCAGATCAATGACAAGTCACGTTAACAGCGGTGTTTAATTCTATCAATATGTGACCAATTGCGTTAGATTGTTTGGCCATTGATTTCACTTAGTGCTACAGTTGAGCTCTGAAAGGAACTGCTTTCCCCTGCATTACTACACACGGTGACAAATGCCCAGTGCTGACTTTCGGTCCGGCATGCACAGAAGCTCTACTTTGAAAAAGAAGCCAGACTGCTTACATGCCAGGGGAATACAGCATGATAGTCACATTTGTGTTATTCTTTATTTATTTTCCAAATCGCTAGGCCATCCTGTGCAATTCTATTTAGGTTTGAAAGAGGACGTTCACAGAAACAGCTGAGTAGACAATAAAGCAGACAACAATTTGGCCGCATGAAAATAAGGCAGACCTGGGAAGCTGCATGGCAGAGAAAAACAAAACTGAAAAGGCTAATTTCTTTCATATTTACTGTAAATGGGCCACATCCTGATGCATCCACCTCAGTTTCTAGCACTTGCTAAGGCAAACTCACGAAAGTTTTGAACAGCAATGACTTAATAGCAGTGGTCTTTAGTGTATCTCATTTGCAAAGGAAACCCTCTGCACTGAATTCCAAATAGGGATTTATATGGGGCTCGCATGCCTCCCACAATGCATACAGCTCTCAGCCTGAGGCTTAAAGAAAAAATTCAGGATTTGGCTACCCTTTCTCCTGTACAATGAAGAAGTTTTTTATAAAATACTTATTAAACTGAGTTTGTTTGCAAAACAATAGCAAACCCACTGAAAATCATGTAAATACTATATTTTTAAGTGTTATTCTTCCTCTTGGAATTCTCTGAAACTACAGAGATTTCAAATGACACAAAAAAAACCCAGAAATCCTTAGGTTCTCACTAGCAACAGAGTAAATCACTACATATAAGATAAGGCAAATTTTAAGTTAAGCTACTTTTGATAAACCCCTATTATTTAAAGCAAATGACATAATAGAAAGATATGATTAGGGTTTACGCTTCTTAAAGAAATATTGCACCTTTCAAGAAAAATGATGTTGCCTTCAGGTACCCAGCTTACAATTTCATGGCAACCTACTCAAATCTTCTCCTGCAGTCAGCATACCTGTAAGAGGGAGCTGTGTTACAGAAAGCCTCACTCTTCATAGGACCATAGTGACAATGTCTCATTTTAAATAATCCCATCTGCATCTCTCTCTTGAGTCATCTTAGTGAATAATAAAAATGCCTTGATCTCTTAAACCCTAATGCATACATTTTTATTTAACTATCTTTGGATAGTTTTTCTTTTTCATGTAGAGGTGAAATAACTTAAACGGCTCTTGTAGCTTCCATGTGCCCATTTGCCATCTCCAGAGGTATTCTTGGGGCACAAGTGATGGGATGTGCTGAGGCCCCATGGGGAGCTCACAGGCCTTTGCACAGGGAATTCAGCCAGGCAGCATCCTGGGCTGGAGACTGTTTCCCCCTGGCTAAGCGTTCAGCTGCTACGTAACTCCACTGCTAATGCTGTCTTGATGGTGTTCTGTGGGCCACCAGCTTGGAGCATGCTGGTCAGTGCAAGTGCATGATACACAAATCCATTAATTGTTCTCCCAATTTACAGCTTTGCAGTTGTATCACACATCAGGGCTGCCACCAAGCCTGTCAGACCAGATGTTCCCAAAAATCAGGAGTTTGGCTGGAAGCCTTGAGGAGATAACAAATCACACAGTTTCTGTGAAAATACTAAGTGGCCAATTCTTTTCTTTTTCCGATCATTCAGACACTGTATTCTGGCATTTCTCCCCAGAAATATAAATATATTTTAATATTCCTTATGAAATTTTTCTGTGAATCTAAGGAATGTTGCTACATAGCAAAAACCAAACCAAAGCCAAACCCAGATAAGATTTGCAATAATACGACTCTTATTTAATTGTAATTCTTGCCTCTTGCTCTGTTTAAAACTATGCTTCAGAAGATTTCTATGCCATTTACTGGCCACCTCCAGGAAGAAGTATTTGCCTGGTAACAGTAACACTGGGCCAGAAAAACATTGTCTGGACCCTTCAGCCACACCCTTTATGTGGCCTCAATCAATACCCAACTTTTTGAGTCAGAAAGACATTAAAGAAATCAACTACGATGATGAAATAGAATGAATTTTACCTGTCTTCCTAAAGGAAGGAGGCTTGTTTATTCTCTCTTGCAGAATTATCAAGCAAGGATCTGTCAAAGAGCCCACATTGAATGAAGCTAAATATAAGGCTTCACAGCAAGGAAAGCTTCGGTGGGACCTCTTATTAGAACAGTCTTGTCTTTTGGCAAATAAGTTATTTTAGTTTACTTTTTACAGGATCCTTACAAGCACATTATAAAATTTTTGTTGATTCACCTGTGATAAGCTTATTCTTTAAATTATTTAGCTATAAAATAGTTACCAAAAAAAGATGAAAATAAATGTGTACCACTAGCTGAATTAAAAGCGAAGAACAAACTGAAAATACTTTTTCCAACACCCCCATTCCCCCCCAAGAAACCCTGCTGTACAAATAACTACTTGGTGCAATTGCACTCCAAATAAGATACATGCCAAACACTCTAAAAGCTGAAGTTGAAGAAAGAGTAGATCTATAAACCACAGAAGCCTCATACGGGAGGGTTCCACTTATCTCAGAAGTCCAGGATCAACCCCAAAGCAAAGCCATGGATTTGAAACACAGTGCAGCTGGCTCAGTTGAAAAAAATACACAAATATATACATTCCCAAAAGGATTTAACTCTGCTCTCTCATTGACCTGTATGCCATTATTAAAGGTGGGGAAAACAGCTCTCCAACCTGACCTGCATCCAGCTCCACTGAGTTGGGGGGGGAAATTTCCATTGATTTTCACCCTAACAACTTTCTGATCTAACAATGTTTGTTTCTAAACATAAAAGGGAAGAAAAGTGCACTTATTCACATCCATTGCACCACTGCCATGAGACAGATACAGTGGAGAGTTTGAGTGTATTTCCCATCCTCTCCCTCCTCCTGAGCCATGCTCTGTTTAAGGAGGCTGGAGGACAGCACCCACGGTCCACTCTTAATTAAGATGGTCAGGAGGTGTGCGCATATTAAAACAGCACAGACAGTGGGCTGTTGTGTGCAGCTTCCCAAAGCCTTTAGCCCTTGTGCGCCTTTACAGCACTCAGCTTATCAATTTACTTGCAAATGGCTCCCTGAAGTATTAACCCAGGTTAATTATTCGTCAAATATGATTATGCAGTGGTAATGTAAAAAATCGGAAATGCGGGATGGAATTTTTCACTCCAGCGGTTTGGCAATTGTGGCAGCTGGTGGAGAAGCTGGAGTAATTACCAGCCCATTCCAGCTGGTGGATCAGCACTCTGGGTCAGGGCGGGCGGGGGGAAGAAAAAGCAATAAAGAACCAGAGGAGCGGGAATATGAGCCGTGCCAATTGACGTGGGGAAAATTTCACAGCTGCTGGTAGTGATAAATGAGAGACGGTAGCCCTACTTCTAATCAATACATGTAAATGCTACTCATTACAGCTTTTATACACACTTCTCAATTAGCCTTTCCTCCCACTGGTAACAAGGAATGTCATGCTTTCTGGACTGTGAAAGTGGTTCGGCAGTAAGTTCACCTGCATCGGTGAGACACAGGAACAACGCTCGCAGCTCAGCCTGGCAGCAGGTGGTAGCAGTGGAAGTCTAAATTCCTCCTGTAATGTGAACTAAATGAAATCCCAAGTGTTGTCATTTAATTAAATGTTTTTTTAAATACCATTTCCTCTTTCTTGCAGCTAGAATAACCCAGTCCCAGACATACTCCTTTGTCTACCCCCAAGTCCTTCAAATGGGAAGTGGGGGGAACCAGCTAAGATAAACATTTAGACCTGTAAGACCAACTAACTTCACTCTGTGAAAAACAGACACATAAAAAGAGACTAAATATTAGTCCTGCACCCTAATAAAGAAATTCTCATTTTTCAGAGTTAGACGGTTCCCCATTTCATTTCCTCCTTGTCAAAAAAGATTATTTGTCCCCACTCCCTCCACCCCGCCATGTGCTACCTGAAAGGGGAAAGCTAGTGGGATAACCTCACTCCACACAACAGCACCTCCTTTCCTTGCAGAGGGGAAAATCATCACCACCCACTATTTTCATAGAATCATAGAATCATTTAGGTTGGAAAAGACCTTTAAGATCATCGAGTCCAACCATCAACGATACCACTAAACCATGTTCTGAAGTGCCTTGCCTACATGCTTTTTGAATACCTCCAGGGATGGTGACTCAACCACTTCCCTGGGCAGCCTGTTCCAATACCTGACAAACCTTTCAGTAAAGAAATTTTTCCTCATATCCAACCTAAACCTCCCATGCCACAACTTGAGGCCATTTCCTCTCGTCCTATCTCCAGCCACCTGACAGAAGAGACCAGCACCCACCTCACTACAACCCCCTTTCAGGTGGCTGTAGAGAGCAATAAGGTCTCCCCTCAGCCTCCTTTTCTCCAGACTAAACAGCCCCAGTTCCCTCAGCTGCCCCTCATAAGACTTGTTCTCTAGATACTCCACCAGCTTCGTTGCTCTTCTTTGGACATTCTCCAGCACCTCAATATCCTTCCTGTAGTGAGGGGCCCAAAACTGAACACAGTACTCAAGGTGTGGCCTCACCAGCGCCAAGTACAATCGCCTCCCTGCTCCTGCTGGCCACACTAGTTCTGATGCAGGCCAGGATGCTGTTGGCCTTCTTGGCCACCCAGGCACACTGCTGGCTCATATTCAACCGGCTGTCAACCAGCACCCCCAGGTCTTTCTCTGCCGGGCAGCCTTCCAGCCACTCTTCCCCAGGCCTGTAGCACTGCATGGGGTTGTTGTGACCAAAGTGCAGGACCTGGCACTGGGCCTTGTTGAACCTCATACAATTGGCCTCGGCCCATCGATCCAGCCTGTCCAGATCCCTCTGTAGAGCCTTCCTACCCTCGAGCAGATCAACACTCCCTCCCAACTTGGTGTCATCTGCAAACTTACTGAGGGTGCACTTGATCCCTTCATCCAGATCATTGATAAAGATGCTAAACAGAACTGGCCCCAATTCCGAGCCCTGGGGAACACCACTTGTGACCCACTGCCAACTGGATTTAACTCCATTCACCACAACCCTTTGGGCTCATCCAGCCAGCCAGTTTTCTGGGAGTTTAGCCCAGCAGAGGCACAGGCACTGCAAGGGCTCAACACAGGCGTCCTCCTGCAGTTCCTGGTGCCAGGCTAAGTAGCTCCCCAAAGCTCACCTTGCATCTGTAGTGGCTGTCTCTTGACACAAGCCAGCAGAGAACTGAACTGTAAATGGAAATACATCACTATGTCCCATCCCAGGATACATCTTTCATCACAAGACTTACACTTTTTGAAGAGTCATAAAGTCTGTTTGCTTCTTTATTAATTCTAGAAGCTATAGCCCCAATAACAAAAAAGGAATCAACACATCTGCTAATTTTTCACAGGGTCTTCCATCTAGTGACCACATACAGCCTTGACAGTCACCTTGCTTCACTGAGACTTATGGTATTTAATGCTTTTCTAAAGATCCTGTTGTGGGAGTCAAGTCAATACAGATGAGTTTTCTCTCACCCCCTCTTTCTCCCCCCACCAAAAAAAAAGAAAAAAAAAAATCTCAGCTTTTAACGGTTTTAGAGAATAGAAACGTGAATACAAGGACCATGGAGCCTCAAAACCCAAGAAGAAATTACTGTTTTAAAAACTCAAAAACCTCTGATTTTTATATTCATGATTTTGGGAGCTGATGTTCCCAAAGTGATTCAGCTGTTAACACATAGTGCTCATGTGAACAAATATAGATTACTTATTTTAAGAACATTTTCTTAAGGGTACACAGTTGCTATATATTTCTGAAAATGTGGCCACACATGTTCAGCTTAAAGAGTAAAATACCCCAATTTCACCACCTAAGGCCTGATTCATCTATCATCATCAACTGGATTCTTCGTGCACATCCAAGAGTAGCATCTGACCCTGCAATTTAACTCACACACATAAGCCTTCCACTTGAAAAACTACTATTGCACTTTGGGGGAGCAGTGTACAAAAAAGGCCACAGGACAGGATCTTCAATAGGTCCTTAGTAGTTAGCTAAATTATCCACCATACAGAGAAGTCAGAGGTGAAAATAAAATTTTCTAAGCACCATTAAGTACTATTAATCCACAATTTTAATTAATTTTGAGACATCTGCTTTGTAGACTTCTTCTGAGCATCACAGACAGACAACATAACGTGCTGTTTAGAGCTTCAGTACTCAGGCTGCTTACGCATTCAACCAGAAATGCAAGACTTGTGGCTGGGTGCTTTCTTGCCTTACTCTGGAGCACAACACACTGCAGAAACACCATGCAGCTGTGTAAAACTGAATTTTTCCAACCAGAGAAAAAGTATGATTGGAGGTATATCACCAGGCACAGTGCTGGTCTCCTACTACTGGAGATGGTCCTGATCGAACCAACATGTGATGGTTTGGGAGTATATGTGATATACACTATATGTGTATTTAAAAAGTTTGCCTGCATACAAATGTAATTCTAGCTTCTTTAATCATAACTCACTTAACTGGCTTATTTAAATTTACTTTAAATTCTCCTTTGCTGATGGGTGAACATAGCCAAATAAGGCTGAATAATCTCCACACAAAAAGTTAATTTGGCCCTTTGCACTAGTTTAGCTACAGAGACTCTTTAAACTGTGCTAGAAGTGGGACATGCACAATCCCACACTCAGACAAGCCCTGAGGCACCCTGTGCTTAAGAGGCAGCAGCTCCCTGGCAAGAGTTTAGAGCCTGCAACAAGGACACTTTCTCAAAGCAGGGAGTCCCACCAAGCCATCCATGTCAAGTTGTTATCTAGAGAAGATGCTGGCTACTCCGGAGCTCCGTAAATCAGCTGCCTCAGCTAATGCTCAGTCACTCTCCTACTCCTCTTGTTGTTCTCAGAGAGATCTTTATGTTTAGTGCAATCATTTTTGTAAGGTGAAAATATTAATTCTTTCTGGAAAAACTTAATGCAAGTCTATGTACTTGCACTAGCAGCTTATCACCTTTAGGAACAGAAGCTTTTACTAAGATACAGCCCCTCAAAGTGTTTGGCTTCGTGAGGATCCACCGTACCTTCTGTCCATTGGATGCATCAACATTTACTTTCTACTTTTCCACCTTAACACAATGTATTTCTGATACACACACATTTAATGCAATATGATACACACATTTGATGCAATGTTTTTTTAAAAACTCATTGTTACTGATACTCTAGTTTATATATAGCCAATGGTCTTTTCTGTGTGCATCACGTGAACGTATTTATAATTATACATAATCCTATTTGTTTCCCTAAGCATATTATCATAGACCTATATCTAATTTAGTTTCATGAACTGAGCTGTTCCCATTATTTATTAAATGCATATGTGTGTATTCTTTTTACATGTTGACATGTTTCATACTGATAGAAAAATGAGTAAGGAACAAGAGGTTTCAAAGGAACACTGCAGATAGAAACAACAAGTTATGAGCTGTAGCAAGGTGTTTTACATAATGTTTTACATGTTTTTAAATATAGTTTAACTTGCAAAAATATATTGTTGATACTGACAATATATCGGCTCTTTTTACTGGACACTAAAACATACATTTGTCATCCTGAAGAGGTGACCCCCACACACTTCAGTACTTCCTCAGTGATCCCATTCTGTACTGCCCTAAACCCATGAGATTCTGGGTTTGCTTCTCTGCCTGCTACAAGCCCTGTAGAATATTAGAGAGCATCACTACTTCTTGTCACTACAAGTCACCCAGCTCTATACTGCTAAGCTGTCAATGATATTGTTTCAATTTATCTATTTTACAGACCCAGGATTTGCACTTTTCTCATCTTGTGCATTAAAAGGAGAAAAAAAGAAGGAAAAAAAGTTCCTCAGAATGGAAGCTTCTGCCTTAAAATAATTATGCCACATCTTACAGCTTTTCATTAACTCACACATTTAGACTGCAAGCTCCAAATGTAACTACATCGCAGCTTTTCTCATTCTGTTACCCATATCTGATGCTCTTTATTTCATGCACTAATCTAAACTTCTCATGGCAATTAGACTCCAATCGGTCTCACAAAGTCAGAAGCAAAACTAGGGAAAGAACTTAAATGATGACTACTTGCAACTTGGCTGCCTTTACTGAGCAAAGCACACTCCACGCTTTATCTCTCAGGCTTTGCATCATTCAGAATCAGGACTTTATACTTAAGGGTGACCTGCTCCCACTGGACTTTCCAAACTTCTTATTCTACAACTGTAAATTCCACCTTCAGCAAACACCCACAGAATATTTTACACTCTCGGTTCTGAGACCGCCTCTTCTTTATAACCATTGAAGATGTTGAATACCTTCAGTTTCACTGAGCTGAAGAAGGGTTGATAAAAACCTGTACCAGTATAAATTACTCAGCAATATCTTCTGAGTCTACTGTAACTGTATACTTTTGTTCCAGAGTTTCAACCTACTCGAATATGGTCAGATTCAAGATGCTGTTACGGAAGCACCACAGATATGTTCCCACAAACTCATCATAGGGCAAACGTCAACACTGCTTCCAATTTGGGACACCCTTCCAGGGTTCATCAATTATGTTAGAATTACTAGACCACAGTCGGACAATTCTTGCCCCTCTCAAAGGGTTGAAGGGTGAGGAACACCTGGATGCTCTGGACCTATACTGCTATTCTCCTATTCAACACAAATGGTCCTTCTGGAAATGGAAAATCTAGGCTTTTCTTTCCTTGCTTTCAGTGGATTTGTTTTTCTAACAGAAATTATTTAAAAAAATAAACAAAAGAAAGTTGCTTTCAGGACTGCTAACCCAGCCAATACAATTTTCCCTATATACACATATGCTGGAAAAATAAACATTCCTGTATAAATTAAAGCAAGACTTTTCTACTGATTTTGAAGATACCAGAGCTGGGTACAATTTCCTAGTGCTTAAAAAAATACACAAACACAAAACCAACGTAACACAACAAAAGTTATTCTAGTTTTGTTGCCCGTGCTTGACAGACATAACTATGTCCTGTTATTCCACATGCCTTAGAGAATTTGAGAACTTTACCTTAATTTTCCAATTATTTTCTTGAATTACCTCCTTTTTCCTCTTCCCCTGTTACCTATCCTGACATTTCCTAAATTTCCTGGAAAGCTTTCTTTGTTATGTGCTCCCTGCTCTTCCGTACTTTATTGCTGGTCTTTTACCAAGCAAATAAATCCCTGAGTTTTCTCAAGTTATTCTGAAGTATGGACATGAATTGTTCTGCCCCAAGATAAGTTTAAATATACTGTCTGCTTTCCCCAGGTATCTAAGACACTGCATTTATTATGCCTGCAACTATGTTATTTTATAACTTATCCAAAGGCTGAATTCTAGCTCGCACGAACACAGATCATGGGAATATAGCATACAAGAAGACACGGTGCATGCTGGCTTTTGCGAAAGCTGTTAATGAGCTGTACTGAAATGGTAGCTGTCACTTTGCATTGGATCAGAGCAATCTGTACAATGTAAGGAAATTAAAAGCTCCCAGTGGCAATGGATCCCGTTTCAGTCATTAGCTGCTAGGGAGTGACAGAGACCATTCAGAGAACCAGCCCCCTGTGAGGTTCTCTGGTCCTCAGGGGATTCACTGCTAATGCTGTTTTATGCCCCACTTCTTTGTGATGCAGAGTGAGCACAAATGAATTGCTATTTAATTTATTTATTTAGGCGCGGCTAACATTGCAGGGGAAACAAAAAAACATTGGGGGGGGGAACCCACAAAACGCAGATGCATTAATCTAACAATCAAGATGGCCACACAAGCCATTTGGTGAATGCCTATAAAATACCTATGTGGATACGTGTGCGGTAGATGCATTATAATACAATGAATACCAAATACTTACTTTCCAGTCCTTTGCTATTTTCCTTTGAAGTAGGTCCACTGAGACTGAATTAGAAAAGCAAAACCTCCATTAAGTCTTATTTCACTATAAGACATATGGGAGAAATATCTATCTATTTATATTTTAACAGAGAGTCTGAGAATATTTGCTTCAATCTTTGTGTTTCAAAAGAGAACGAATCAGGCAGAAGGACAGAAGGTTACAGATTAGTCCTGGTCATTGCTCAAAGAGTGTGGGTTATAAATAATAAAGGAGAAAAGGGTGAAGGACACTAAAATATAACTTGGGGCCCACAATGGAATAATCAAAGCGATGAATCTAATTTCAGCTTAAAAAATACCAAGCAACTTTGGATTGCATGTCTCTGCTGCTCTCTTCTGAAATATAGGAACTGATATACTAACACACATTTTTAACAAGTTCCATAAGAAGAACAAACTGAAATGTCTTGCTTTCTAATGCACTGTAGATGACAGGAGTGTTTGTGTGCATGCATGTGTGTATATATATGTATACGTGTATGCATATATATATTTATAGTCCATATACATTCTTTAAAAGTTCTATGCTAAGCAGAAAATAGTAAATTGTCTTGCTAGTTAATAAACAATAGATGACAGTCGGTCTACACATACCTAGTGTATTATATATGCACTTATTACATACACACACCTACATGCACAATTTTTTTGTCATTATTAGAGAACTGGTTTTAAGGGGCAATAGGTGGGGCTAATCCTGCAAATCTGCCATATGACAGTTACAGATCTGACATACTTGCAAGATGAGGCATATTAGGTGAAATGCTGCAAGGTGCTGAGAGGCAAGTATCTTCAATACACAACCCTTCTCTCTTGTGGTGAGAGGGCTCTGTGCTGCTAAAGACGCAGGCACCCTCTGGCAGGATCAGCTTCGAAAGGGTCTTTTGCAAGATTGGTTTTTAGCCAGATAACTCAGTGTCAAAATGAGGCAAGGAGGAAGTGAATCACTCCGTAAGCACCTTTAAAATTATGAAAGGGTCTGAAAGATAATTTTCTCCAGCCTCTTGGTTCAGAAGCTTCTAGGCTTGACCCCTGTATCTATCGCTGTAATGGAAAATCCACTACTCCAGCAGGAGCAGGAGCAGGCCATCTGTTTACCCAAGCTATAAGCTTTCCTAAAGATGACCACTGACTACAGGAGATGAAATTTACAGACAAGCCTGGGGCTAAGGTGATTTTCCTCCTTCATACATCTCATGAGAATATGCTTAGTGTTTCATGTGCTCAACCAAAGTGAAGAGCCACATCCTCACTCAGGTCACTAGGTCAAAATTAAAATGAGATTGTAATCAAGCATGTAAAAATGGGGAATTACTAATATTAAGTTTATCTGGGCCTTAGGGGCACCATCTCATAACCTTGAAGTGACCGATGGTGGGATTTTAATGTCTTAACGCAAAAAAGCAAACTAAGGCAGTGGAGGTGGGATCACACAGCACAGTCCTGGCCCTGAAAAGGGCCTGCAGTAGGACTGGGACTTCTTGATTCCACATGCAGGTCAAGTGAGAAGGCAAAAGGAATCCTCTGGGCAGCCCAGTCACTACCATGTGGGTAAGATGCATTTTTCTACAGGAGTTTGACATTATTTATTCCCCAGAGTAGTTTCGGAACTGTAAGAAGAATTTTCTTCAGTTGCTATTGGCTGGCCTCTTCTGTACCCATTTTTCTCTGGTTTTATGTCCCCCAACCTATCCGTCACCAAACCTGCTCTCTAGACACAGCACTTTGTGCCAGATCCACTACAGAATCACGGATGAGCAATAGCAGTCACCCTGCTCAGTTTCTGTACATCTAAGATGAATCTCACTGGTGGATGCAAGCTAGACTCCTCCAGTAATTTAGCTGCCAACAACTAACAAGGATGTGTGTAAAAAAGGTGATTTCTCAATAATGATAGAAGAGGCAAATTTGCACAGATTCTAAAGGAGGCATTAAGAGGACATGAGGACATCACCCTGCCAAGCTTTGTTCCAGTATATGCAAGATGAACCATAAATAAATTAACAATACTGGGCAATACATATTTTCCCGCTGTTAGTTCAGGAAGTGGCTGAATCATCATTATTGCAGGCAAAAGTTACCCTCAGACAATCATATGACATGCAAAATTCTAGTTTGAAGTTTAAAAACTTAAGACTGGAGCTTAATAAAGTAATAAATTTCTGAAAATATGCTCTTACAGGGGAAAATACTAGGCAAGCCTTGCTATATGAGTTTCTTCCAGTTCTTATGATAGAAAAAGTTTCACAACCATTCTTAGCTAAATTTGCTACTCAGATCAAGCACGCATGTACCTCTATTACAAGACTGAGTCTTGTACCCTTGCTGCAAGTTCTAACTGCATGCTATAGTTTAACAGAAGGCTAATCTCATACACACACACACATACACAATTTAAAACAAAGTCTGAAAGAGAAAATTGCCAGATTTCTGTCTTTGACAAATGTGAAATTGTACAAATGTCAGTACGTGTAACTGTAAATAAAATAGAGAAGAAAAAAGCTCAAAATAAAGGTCAGTGAAAGCTGAAATTCTCCCTCCTAGACATAATACAGTATATAAAGTTATTACCAGGACTTGCGCAACTTCACCTCTTTCTACATCTCATCTCTAGTTGCTCATGACCTCTGCTTTTCTAGTTCAACTTACCTTTCCACTATCTAAGGTGTTTATATAGCCCCCATTAGTGTAGTACCGGAAAAAATCTCACAATCTTTTAATGTTTTTATCACTGTGAGACAGGGACAAGCTATTATCCCTACTCTACACAGAAGGAACCTAGGTAAAGCAAGGATAAGGCACATTTTTTAAGTGCTTAGGCTCTAGCATTAAGCTAAAGTGGTTGAAAACTCTTAGGAGAAAGTCCATATAGACACATCAAACTGCCTTAATTTATGTCCCTTCACTCCTTCTTTTATTGGATCCTCCTCAACTATTTTGAGAGTCCCCTGTTCCATAGCCATTTTCAAAAGGGACTACCACAGACAGTGCCTAAAACTCAGTGAAAATCAATGGAAGTTAACCTTTAAAATCTCATGGCCCAGATTTTTAAAGATGTTTAAGTACCTAGCTCTCACACTTGAATAATCTGGACCTAGGTCACTCCTGAAAAAACAGCTGAGATCTTGTCATGCCTAGAAGGGCAATGTTTTAATACCTGTAAATTTTGGGCTGTGCCCACTGGTGTCATAAGAAGTGTGAAAAGTGTAAAGAAGCTGCGACTTCAACTCTGGATTCTTGAATCCTTCAGGAAGATCTTTGAGGCACCACCTTTTCTCTCTGTTACCTGCCACAAATTACTTATGTTCACTGAAACAACTGCCCAAATCTGGGATCTTACTCATTCATTCCTTTGACAAAGCCCCTCTTCATACTAATTTCTGGCTAGCCAACTGCTACTGACTGTCTCTGAAGCTTTACTTTGAGTTCAAGTAAAATAATGTCATTTTACACATTAAAAATTAGAGGATGCATGCTAATTACTAGCTTATATCTTGTCCATATAAAGAGCTTCCAGCTTTACCTTAGATAACACAGCTTCCTCCCTGGCTGAGCTTGCCTGGTCCAAGCTCTGTAGCAGGAGTCTGAAGTCTGCTGTACTCCCAAGGAAGTACCAGAAATCTTCAGGCGGTTCAGCTCAATTTTAAAAATAGCTGAATGAAATACGAACACAAACAATAAATCTTTTTTTTCCCCTCCTCATTTAATGCATTTTAAGCTTCCTCTACATTTTTAGCAGCGTACTACAGATTTTTTTTTTTCCCCTGACATGTTTTTTGACAGTGCCACAAGTTTCGACAGAGCAACACTGAGGTTTTAACTACAGGGCATAGAACAAGGGGAACAGATTTGGTGAGCCAGAAGGTGCCTTCAGAGTGTGACAAAAACCCAAAAAATACACTTGTTGCTTCTGTTGAAATAATTAGTAATAGGGAAAAAAAAAAAAAAAAAGGGTCATTTCCAGTATCATCATCAAGATTCAGATTCATCTCAAAGTGAGCCAATTCCACATCCCCTAGCTGAGGCTAAGCAGATTCACAGGCCTCAGGTAGATGTCAGTGCATTGCTTTACACTCTGTTCAGATTAGAGATTTGCTTTATGGCTAGGAGAGGTTAAGTTCTTTCACTTTTTAGTATTTTATAGCAGCTCAGACCTGGTATTCACTATGAGAAAAACACTAATAGGAGGCCAAATCCTTCTAAAGGCATGGCAGTTTTAGTAGTAAGTGTTAACAGGCAACAAAAACCCCTAAGCTCTTCCTCAGTGCTTACCACAGTATTTTCAAATGTAAAAGCACAGAATTTTACCATGTAGCATTTCTTAACATAGGGAAGAAAAGATACTTTTCTTTCTAATGACAGAGCAAGGAAATGTGATAAGCAAAGGTCGCCCCCCCTATTGACACTATCAACTAAAATCCCCTTCCACTTTTAGCTAAATGTGTTCTTCAGTCCCTGTCCTGAACTACTTTCTAAAATTGTGAGCTACTGAGCATAGCGAGTGTTGCAGATGCAAATCAGGCATGACAAGTGTGCAGCCTACATGAAAATTTGTAACAATTGTATTCTGTGGTAAAAAAAAAAAAGTCAGCATCTGTAAAATATGACTGACATTCTCCTAAGAAATGCTAAATTAAGATCTCACTTTATGCTTGCATGGCTTGAATAATTCAAGGTAAACCATTCTGTACACAAATCATGAATTAATGAAAATTGGGATTAAATGAGGAGGCAACAACAAAAGGAATATAAAAATGGTTGCCTTTAAGATGAACACTCCTAGAACAGTGGCTCAAAACAATAATTCAAGTGCCTTCCTATTAGCCTGTTATGGATATCTGCTTCCCAAAAAGGATTTAAATGAAATATTTCCATTAATCTACTCTCTATGAAAGTCCACATCATCCGCAACTTGTGGGGATGTTATGTCTGAAACACAGTTTATTACAAAATGTAGCCTGCTGCTCAGTTTATTTTTTTTTAAAAAGAAACATGAAATACTAGTACAGGATGTTGTGTGTAAAGAGGCTTTATTAGAATAATCTCTCCCTAAAGATGCTTTAAGACTAACCCATCCACTGACCCATGAAGGGTAAATGCTAAATTCTTACAGTCAAATATTCATTGTAACTCTTTGAAAAAGATGGATGAGCTGTGGCTCCTCTTTAAATTACTGTGAGATGGATAAGTAGGTACTATCATCTGGAAGGTGATCACCATCACTAGAAGCATCACCTCCCAGCTGTTAAAGATGACTGAATTCTGACAAAGGAGGTTTGTTTACATAGCCATAAAACTGCTGTAGTATCTCACTTTCTCACTGTACGTATTTATAACACCACTCTCATGAGAAGGCGAATTTTAGATGTTGCAAAGGCACCTAGAGAGTAGACTTTTATTAAACCATCTCTTTTTTTATAAAGCAATGTAAGCTAATAATTAATTTACAAACTGCCAAACTTTTAATCTTAAATCAGGAAAGAATTTATTAAAACAGTAACTGTGCATGTTTTGCAGCGTGAGGCTTTTTGAAGACCTGCTGAAGGCTAAACACAGTGAGTTTCCTTAAGCTGAGCCAGTGACAGCAGTTCTGTAGCATATGGTGTCAGTGCTTGGCCCCAGCAATACATGACTGAATACCTGTAGGTATGATGGGAATTTGGGGAATTTTGGTCTCAGGATCTAGCCCAGGGACTTGAACTCCATAAACTGAGAGTCCTCAAAACACTGGGAGCTTCATTTGAACCTGAAGGAGCTCAGAGACTAACCCTTAGCATATTGTAACTTTGCCATAGGGGTCATCAGTGTATAGGGTACAGAACCCACCAGAACAGGGAACCACAGAGTCCAGTTCTACTGCGTCCATGCTGAGTGGGGAGCAGGGACCCAAAAGCTACTACCTCTCAGAGGCACAAGATCTTGGGCAAAATTGTTAGGCTCTGGCTCCCTCTACCAGCTGAGCTCTAGACAGAGGCCAGATGCTGCCACTGAATTGGGTGGAACCAAGAACTACATATCAGCATGGTCTCCCCTACTCTGAAAAAATAAAAACCAAAGAAACCCACCACTGCCATTGCCTTTAAGAAGCTCAGAATAGTGCAGAGCTACTTGATGGATTTTTAACAAGTTTGTGGGTTACAGCTCATTAGCTGTGCTGGTCTGGGCTGTCACTGTGTTCAGTCTTTGAGGCTGAAAACTGCAGATGCTCCCTGGACCAATGACAACACTAGGTGCAAAGGATCTTCCTCAGACATGGGAAAAGTATCCCACACAAAGCACATCTAAACAAAACCTAGTCTCAATCCTGAAGCTGGTCCAAGTCTGTCATTTCAGTAGGATTGGTATTGTGGAGCGCACTATTCATACAACTCTCCCCCTCTTGCTGCTGTGAATACTAGGTGGCTTTCAGAGGTTAACAACCCCAAACTTCTAACTCCTGTTACCACTGCTTCAGCAGGCTGTCCTGATGCCATTGACCACATTTACCTAGTGCGGCATTGTCCTGGTTTCAGCTGGGATAGAGTTAATTTTCCTTCTAGGAGCTGGTATAGTGCTGTGTTTTGGGTTCAGTATGAGAAGAATGTTGATAACACACTGATGTTTTCAGTTGTTGCCAAGTAGTGTTTAGACTAAGTCAAGGATTTTTCAGCTTCTCATGCCCAGCCAGCAAGAAGGCTGGAGGGGCACAAGAAGTTGGCACAGGACACAGCCAGGACAGCTGACCCGAACTGGCCAAAGGGGTATTCCATACCATGTGGCGTCATGCCCAGTATATAAACTGGGGGGAGTTGGCCTCGGTGGGGATCACTGCTCCGGAACTAACTGGGCATCAGTCAGCAAGTGGTGGGCAATTGCATTGCACGTCACTTGTTTTGTATATTCCAATCCTTTTATTATTATTGTCATTTTATTATTGTTATTATTATCATTATTAGTTTCTTCCTTTTTGTTCTATTAAACTGTTCTTATCTCTGCCCCCGAGTTTTACCTTTTTTTTTTTCCAGTTCTGTCCCCATCTCACTGGGTGGGGGGCAAGTGAGCGAGCAGCTGCATGGAGCTTAGTTGCTGGCTGGGCATGGGGTTAAACCATGACAGGTATCTTGCATACTGGAAAACCTGACCACAGTGCTGGTTCTGACTTGGGGGGTGGGGGGGTGTTTTTTTATTTTGTTTTGGGTTTTTTTACATCTTGAATCAGATTTAAACCATACAACTACAGTACTTAAGCCCCCGAATTACAAGCTGATATGTTATTAGAAATATAGGCCAAATCACGTTTCTACTGCACTACACAAAAAAACTATCAGCTACATTAAGGATAGAGAATTGCCTTTAAATGATGAGCACATGTGGTCATAAATGCTAGAACCAGAATGAAAATCATGGCTGTTTGATAAACCCATGACGCTCCTGGTACATATCCCCAAAGCACCAAGTTCATTAACAGCATAAAGAAATCAGTAATCATAATTTACTGAGTCAGAGCAGACAACTCCCAGACACATCACTTCTCAAGTCCTGCCTGCTCTCTGGGATGCCTGCAATATCTCTCAGAGTCACCCAAAGTGCTTTAACTCTAGTTTAATTAGAGAGCACCCTCATGTAATACTAGGGGAATTGTTTGTAAAATATGATACAGATAATAAGAGTAATTAAATCTGATGTTAGTTTAACATACACAAGCAACAGGTGAAAACTTTTTCCTAATTTTCTCGGTCTTCAAGGCTTATGTGTCTAACTATATAAAGTACAATGATACTCAATGATGTTCTGAAGCTTTTTTTTTTTAAGCAAGCTTCAAAATTTAGAAATAAATGTGCTATAAATGGGAAAAGGATTACATTGTTAAAATCTAAAATACTGGGATAAGTCCAGAGAGGTTGGAATGAATGTAGTACCAAGCAAATGCAAGCAAAATTCAGGAAGAATAAATTAACTGTTTTAAAATTGTAAATACTGGTCATAGCAAAACCTCAGCTAGTAAGTTTATGGCTGCCCTTTCAACCACAAGTCTGCTTTCCCTGTTATCATCTTCCTAGTACCTGGATTTGACCTCCAAGCTGTGTAACATTTTTATTATTTTTTTTTTTTTAAACATAGGAAACCTAGAATACACTAAGTGCTATACCCTTACCATCTCATTTTGTTCTCTCTTCCATATGACCCTTGGGTGTATAGGTTATAATAACTCTGCTTCAACTCCTATTACAGTTAGTGCAGCTGTGGGAATCTAGCGGTCAACATCTACGGTATCAATAACTACTGCATTCTTAATCAGGAAGAACAAGCCAAAGGAGATAAGTAGTTGAGGAGATTAGAAGACTTAACTGTCTCCATCTTAATTAATAAAGGCAACTTTTCTCTCTCATCACAAAGTCTGAGGAGCCATGTAAACACATGCACAAGGAAAACTGCACTCTTCTTTAAAACATTAGCATTTGAGTTTGAAGCTGGCTTTTGGGCACATCCTCAGAGATCAAATTTAACTTCACCCCTAGAAAATGTAATTATTTCCCTTATTCTTCTGTAAATATTGCATGATAGTTTAATAAATTTCACTCATCAGTTTACACCACAGATCCTATTTATTCACAATTGATTAAAATGGGAGGTGTTTCACAAGTAGTAAAACAGAAACAACTCCTAAAGATATATCAGTCCTTTAGTTTACATTTCCCACAGCCACGGCTCACCAGGTCTATAATGTATTTTTCACTCTCTAGTGTTTGCTCAAAGACTCTCAAACACAATATAAATTCCTCTGTCAAACCACACAATTATTTTTACTAATCCATTGAGAATGGCAGAAGCTGAAGCGTTTGAACTGAGGCAGCCTGGTACAATAATCTAACAGTTCATTCAAGCAGGTGCAGGAAGTGTTATGTAAATTTCAACTAACTTCTTTTTTTATGCATGAGCACCTCACATTAATATTCCTCAGGCATAAAATTCATTCCTTTGACAGTCGCCACTAACTCGCCATAGCCAGTTATCACCAGAGCGGTATCAACCCATACATGCTACAAACAGAACATACTGCCTAACTGCTTTAGTTAAAAGGACAATAGCCATAAAAGATGACCCAAGTTGAACACACAGAAGAAACAATCAGAAGTAGCAGCATGGTGTTCCACAGCCATCACCAGCAGAGATCCTTGGAGATATGGTCCTGCATTTGAAAGCTGTATATTGAAAATTTTCTTCCAAGATAAGCTTGAAGGGCCTTCCACAAAAACTCCAAAGACCAGGAGAACTCAAAGAGTATGAAGATCATCATTAAATTTTGGGATTGAAAGTGTTTTTCCTATCTACAGTTCACTCTTATTTTAATTGAAAATAAGCATTAGAAAGTTTTGCCAGGGTAAAAAACTGTTAATTACAGAAGCTAGGAAGTCTTCACTTACACCTGTAAGACCTATTTGTTATACAAGTACCTAACATAGACAGTGCAATCAGTCTTCACAAGTTCATAAGGCTGGGGAAGGAGGATGTGAGAAAGCATCTTTCCACACTGCTTGAGGTTGTGGGGGGAAAAAAGCCATTCTACACATCAAACTTCATAGAATCAACCAGTATAGAGAAGTTCACAGAGCATCTTCCCTTAAATCTGGGCCACACAGGTTGTGAAAACAGCACCATCCCCTGGCTGGAATAACATTCATGTACACCACTGCTGAGCACCACTGGTATCAGTAGAGCAACAAAACCTGCCCCACTGGTGTCTTACCTGCCTGTACCAGATACGCTTCATTACAGGGCTCCTGTTAGGTTGCTTATTACAGAGTTACAAAGACACTTCAAAATTCAGCTCTAGCTGCCAGTAAGAAAATGGTGGCGTCAGGGCCATGAGTGCACCAACAGGCTGTAATGTCCCCAATCTGATACCTGGGGCCTCCTCCTACATGCCCTGCCCATGGGTCAGGGAATCACAAGTGTTCAATCCGTGCTTAAGTTGCATTTTAGTTGTACCAGCCTCCAGCCTTGTCTCTGGCCCTACCTCCTGCATGAGCCTTGGATCCACACTGTAGGTAGCTTGTCTCCTGAGACAAACTCTTGTACATATGTTGTAGGCTTGCCTCTAGTCTGTCTTTGGCCTCATTTCCATTTGTTCCCATCTGAGCTCCCTGGGTAGGATTTGGACCTGGTTTCAGACCCCACTGGACCCCCTCTCCATCAGTAGGGGTCACCCTTCACTTTTGGCTCACCTTCTCTTAGCCTGTGCTTCTCTTAGCCACGTGCTCCCTGACAGGAGGACAGACGCTAAGGACAGTCCTGAGAAAGGTGTCTAGTCCTCCAAGATCATTTTTACTACCCTGTCTGCAGTGGAAGACTCCAGCTGGAAGCCTAAATCTCATCTCAATACTGTATTAACAGCTGTACCCCACTGTTGTACTCCAACCCACCTTCCCACCATCATAGACATCACATGCCATTACTTCTTTACAACCTCTTCCCTTCATCAACATGGTTCCAAGCACAAGACCATTCATCCACAGCAGAGGCTCTTCTCATCCAACAGACACCCAACAAGTCGGTGGAGAGAACCTTTCATTGATATCTGCACTGGGTTGACCATCTCCAGCAGAGTCACACCATTGTCTGGGCTAACAGAAAGACTCATAATGCCCACAAAGCCCAACACCTAGGGTCTAAATTGCCATCTTACTCTCCAAAGACAAAAAACAAGTAAGATAACTGTGTTTACTGCACTCAGTATTTCCCCAAGCAGCCTCCACCATTCTGGACTGCAGTGCAACTCCTAAAGACTAAGCTACTGTCGCAACACACCTTTTTACCTCTTAGTTATGGGAAAGTGCAATTGGCACTGCCTGAGGCACACAGGTTAAATCCAAACTCAGAAACATGTGCTTTAAAAGGGGACATTGAAGATGAATCAGGGAAAATGTCCTATGTTGAGCAGGATGTAACATAAAAGTATATTTGTGAACAAATATCAGAGTTTATTGTTAAGACACTTTGAACAATTTTTAATTATCTAAACCATAGTTTTTATTTCAGCTGTGAATGTAATGTACTGTATTAAACTTAACAGTAGCAAGAGCAAAGGTTTATTAGCTAGTTTACAAAATCTCACAAAACAGGTCAATAAAGAGTAGGGAATGTCAGCTAAAACTGTGACTTACAGCAATACATGATTATAAAAAATAAATGGGTTTATAGGGTTTATATTGCTGTGCTGCATTTGAGATAAAAACATAATCCCAAAGTAGAAAAGTCTTTTCTGCATTGCACCATGGGTAGATCTGTGTTAAGTAGACATAACACATTCCCATCCTGCCAAGATAGCATTTTACACTCACTGAGTTTGGGGGTAAATGACCTTAATGAAGTTAAGCAAAAATTAGCTCTTGTATCATAGGAATACAGGCCAGATACAATCTTAATTAAATTAATATTAAAAAGTATTTCTTCTAGCAATAGGAGCTAATTCTATCCTTTATTGGTAAATGAGTGAACAGGGGAGAGGCGTATCACCCCACAGGTTTTCATTGGAATCCTCCCCTGTTCCAATCCTCCCCCAAGAAGGATCACATCCCAAAGAACAAGATGGCTTTAAAGGTTGTGAATACTTCTTCAGCTGTACAGCCGTTGTGCTTTACTAGACACAGAGTCTCCAAATATGCCAAACTCTTGTGTGGGTTTCATTCAGTTACCCTGCACCTCTTGCTCTCTCATCCCAGCATCTGAAGGTGCTGCTTGGTGCCCAGATCAGGGCCTGGTAGGATGATCACAACACTTCTACTGGAGTTATTACATATTGCCACTGTCCTAGGCAAGCCTCCCTTAATTTCCCTTGACAGTTCATCATATCCTTACAGCAAAACTCCACTCTATCAACTTACAGGCCATGTGTTCCCATCACACAGCCTGGAGTAGGAGTTTCCACAAAGTGCAGCTAAGCAAATTGAGAGGTGAATGTTTTAGCCCTTCACGTTATTGAGTTTGATTTTATTGCTTAAGATCCTATTTAAAAATTTTAAGCAATACAGCATGGTATTGCTATAACAATTAAGTTGAGATATTTTTATAGTGGTTTTTGGTCTCTGCTTTGTCTAAAATGCTTGAATAGGATTTCAACTAAAATTGCATTATAGAAAAATAAAGCATAGTAAACAAGTACACTTCATGTAAACCACCATGCTTCTTGCAGCTAAAATATGCAACATTGACAGCAGCTAATATGCATCACAGAAGTCCCCTTTTTGGACAGTAGCAGTCCAGCAAAATGACCTACAAAAAATCATTCCTAAATGACTATTGATTATTTTAGAAGCACTGCATTTATAAGTTGTATTTTCCAGCAGAAAGACACATTTATATATGTTCTATCTGAATCCACTGTCATTTGTCACCTCTCATTAAACAAACAGATTTGGCGTCTTATCTGTACTTACATGACAATTCTCTCTAAGGCAGGTTGGGCTGGAAATATTGGAGAGTTATTTCAGAACCAATATCACAGCATGTGAATAGGAAAGGCCACTAAGCACGTTCTCAGTGTTGCAACAGATCTCCCCATATGTTCTCTGTATTTTACAGCATGCTAAATAGTTAAACCAAATTGTCTTTCTGGAAGACTGACAAATAGCCAGTCTTTGCTGCTTCTGCCTCTGTACACAGTCCTTTGCAATTAAAGGAATAAAACAGAGTAGTACTAAAACCCCCTCCTCCCTACATTCAAAATGCCACAAATTCTATTATCCCATTATTTTATACCAGCACCTGAGCTTCACTGCAGGTGAGAGACAGCCAGTCTCTAGGCATTCATGTGTCTCCCTCTAATTCACGGTGGAACCAAAAAGATCCTCTAATCAAAAACCAAAGAAATAGTTGTAACTATGCTACGGAGGCTTCATTTTATCTGACCAATTCTAGCTGCTGCTACTTAAGCCTTTACTTCCTATAGACTGACTTTTTAAAGCTGCACCCGGTGTCACTTATTTTTACTGAATTTTAACTGACTTTATTGTAACATTATGAATCATTTAAGGGGGGAGGGTGCTTTCTGAAGTCACTTCTGAGTTGGATTACACACTTGAAACCTGCAGACTCTATCACATTGAACACATTCAATATGGACTGGCCACCTCCAAAAAAGTATCTTTCCCATCTTCTACAAATTGTGGTATGTCATTCTACACACAAAAAAGTATAGCAGAAATGTAATATTGCCAAGTAATTCCAGCATTCACTGAAATTATTCACAGTTTGCAAAGTACAAGTGAGAGAACAACCTTCAACACTTGCTATTGTACCTGACTAATATCAGCACATGGTTTTTCCTATGTTCAGAGCTGTTAAGCTTCGTCAGCAAAACTGAACAGTTCTGCACCTGTGTTTTTCATGGTTGTATGGCTTAAATTCTGGCATCAGAGCCTGGCTTTTAGGCACCAAAAGATGCAATGACAGAAGGATTTGCAAAACTAGCTCCTGTTGCTTTTTTTAGTTTGCTACTGTGTGTTCCTGCCTCTGAGGGAAGAGCTGGTGAAAATCTTTTTAGGGGAGAGAGTGAGATATACTTAAGAAATATGGTAATGACTTAAAAAATGCAAAAAAATTTAATTCCTATCTACAGGTTTCATTATTTATTTAATAGCTATTTCAATAATTTCAGTAATTCTACTAGGCCTGAATGACAGCTCCACTTCAAAAGAAAACCCACAAAAGCGTTCACAAAACTGAGTAAGTGCAACTTTTTGTGCGTGTGCATGTGCTTGTCAGGGACTGGTATCTTGTGTTATCCAGTGTTTGTTTAGCAGAACCTTATCAATGATTTAATGAGCTGTTTGTTGGGCAGGAATTTTCTAAGAGGAGATGCCACAGTCAAAGACACAGTTTAAAAAGAAAAACAGTTGAATCGAAACACAAAAAGGTTGAATTGTATCTTCAGAAATACATTTATGCATGCTTATTCACTTCCACTTACCCATGAAAACAATGCACAGTCAACTCGTGTAAACACTAACCCAGAGGCATACAGAATTACTCAAAGTGTCGTTGTGCAAGAGCTTAAATAGGCACTTACTTTACATGTAAGGAGTTGCGTGCTCCTCCCAGCCTCTTGCATATTAGTGCAGACTTTGGAGGAAAGATGCCTTCATGTACATTGAAAATGCAAAACTAATGTCAAATTTGCCACCCCAGCTTTTTCAGTTTGATTTTGAAATTAACAAAACTTCAGTTTTTAATATTTATGCACACCAGCTGCAGTCCTCCTCACAACTTTACATGTGAGCTTTCTGTCTGTCACATGATGCTCTCTCTAAAGCACCAGGTTAATTCTTGCCAGAACAGCTTAGAGAGTGGTTCAGAAAGCAGCTGGGTGCGCAGCACAGAGCAAATCAATATAATTACTTCAGCAGAAGCTACTACCTATCCCTGTTACTTGTAGGAGGATAGGTAGAAAGATAAAACACATCCATAATGCCTTAAACATAGTGGCTCCTCTATCTTCATTTATGGGAATTCATATTTACTTCCTGCATCCTGCTGTGAATGCTTCCAATGGACTGCACAATAGCTACAGTATAAATACTTTTTAAACAGAGAGTTGTTGCTCAATGTGGGGATGCTTGGTTTGTTTGCTGGCACTGAGCATCTGCATTAGCTTCCCTGCATGTATCCCTACAACTTCCACAGTTTGGGGCCTGAGAGCAGATGGAAAACCAGTACTTGTTACTAGTGTTTGTTTTCTGCACATTCATGCTTGAGAAGAGGGCTGCCAGGACAACATCCCCAGGCACAGGGGAAGAAGCCTCTTAGAGCACCAAGGAAGGGACCGAGTAAGAAGATATACAAGCAAGCTAGGACATACTCAAACATAGCTGAACTTGTACTGAGGGGCCCTTAATTCTGCAGTTTCTTACCCCCCCCCCGCCCCGGCACTACAACATTTCAAGATCTGATCTTTAATGAATATAAATACCGGGGAGCAACTTCACCAAGTGATACACACATAGCAACCAGAGCTGATATGAGCCCATATACTTCTACTGAAAGAGATGATAATGAAACAGGCCTGAGCTCGCCCACAGACCTGGTAAAAACTCAGCAAGTAAACCCTGCCCTACTAGAAATCAAGTTCTGTTCAGAATACAAGCCTTTTAGAGAGACCACTTGCACTCTCCAGTGGTACTGTGGATCTTGCACAACTACATTCATGCTGCCTTTTGGTCATATTTGCCCTTCAATCTTTGTCACTCCTTAATGTTTTGACAAAGAGCATCCTGCAAAGGAAGCATTTCCCTGTCTCCCCACTCAGTCTCAGAGGATGCTGTTTTTCCAGTGGACAGTGTGGAGCTGAGCAGAAGTGGATGCACAGAGAATCACACACAGCCATAAGTTCTCCTCCAGATAATTCAGCAGGAAGGAGCCAAATTACTGAATGTAGATAGGCCTTATGAATAAAGCAGGAAAGCCTTTTCAGCGAGAGAAAAAAAATGCTGTTTATTCTGGACATAACAGTCTGGCAGTTTAAACATCTGCAGCTGTTTTAATGCACACTCACTTCTCCTTGTAAGTTGCCTAGAAATACTGCACACTACATTGATATATTATATACACAAAGGCATTTACATGTGTAGGAGAGGAAATTCCTTTGAGAAGTCACTCTGCACTGCAGCATAAATACCATACCACTGAGGTGGAAGTTGTTAGTGTATCTTACCAGCAGGTCAGTCGGTGATTCCATCTGTCTTTTTGACAATTTGTTCACAGCTTCCCAATTCCCTTGCGGTTTCTCGTCCGGTGAAACCCATTGGAACACACTGTGATTGCAGGTTACCTTTTCTTCAGTGTTGTGCAAAGGCAAGCCATAGAGCAGAGGGTTTTTTTTCCACAAGGCCAAACGCACATTCCTTCACAGTTCTTCCTTCCTATCAGAGCTGATAAATTCCTGATGCAAAATTCAGAGCAGCTCCAGCTGAGTCCCTCAGCAGTGGCTCCTTTTTAAGAGAGGTTAAACAGCCTCACATCCCATTGGTTTCAATGGGAGATGAAGACGCTGCCCCCCCCGCCATGGACCGTGTATGGTTTGTATACTGAAGCCTGTTTCATGCACAAGATACACTGATAGCACAATCTGATCTTTTTATCTTTGTTGCTTAAATAAAAAAAAGTCAGAAATGAGGAAAACAGTTTTCCTGAATCCCACCTTTCTGTACCTCTCCCTGTCAGATCCTCATATCCCTTGTTAGCAAAAAGAGCTGCGTAATGCCAAGACAAGAGGTGGCAAGATCCAAATGATACGAAAATGATACATACCACAAAAGAAATCCTCAGAAAAGTTTCATTCATGACATCCAATAGAGATGCCAAATAAAGCTTGCTAAAGCACCAGTCTTATTTTCTTCTGAAAAGCTAGAAGCCTGTACAAGCAAAGTGACTGCACATTTTAAACAGATTCAATATCCTTCTCAGGACTTGACTTTACTTAGGTAGTTGAAATTGCAAAGAGCTAAATTCTGTCCTCCCTCATTGTTGAGGGACTGGCATTGAATTCATAAGACAGCAGATGTGAAAATAAATAGAGCTTTTGGCCCACCCATTTCAGTGAGGATTTTGAGCACAGGCTGCCTAGACAGACAGGCAGTTTACTTACTATCATTTCAGTTCTTGGTCCTCTACAGCACTGTTTTCTAACATGGGGTGCACACACCCCAAGGGGTGTGCAACACAATCCATTAGGGTGCAGGAAGAAATTTTTTTTGTACTCCAATAAAAATTAAAGATTTTTTAAAATCATGCTTATTTCATCTTCATCTTATCCTTTTTTTTAATATCTATTTTTGTATACGCTTTATGATGTACATATTACAGTAGTACATATATATAATTTATAAATAAATACACATATATTGGGAGTGCCTGCTCAAAAGCTTGTTACTGACAGAGGTTTACAATTTTAAAAGTTTGGTGACCACTGCTTTACGGGTGTTATTATGGTTTACTTGAGAACAGTGTCACACCAAATTATTTTACTAGGATTAATAAAATTGTTTTTCAAATGCTGCCTCTAGCAATTATTATTTTCATCATTAGCCTAAGCCCTATGAAAACAACAACCAAAAGAACTGCTTCTGTGGTCATTTCCCCTTCCTTCCTTTATGAGCCCCTCAAATCACAGAAAAAGTTATCATGAATAGCACATATAATGACATATTACAAGTTTGCAGAATGGAAAGGGGAAGGAAGAGACTGAAAATACATCCTCAGGCAGCACACATTATCACAACTCTGGTTTCCAAAGAACATGGTCCAAACAGCTGTGCACACAAAATTCAATTGGGATATAAATAGGGCACAAAACACCCATGTCCCAGATCAAAGATCTCACATGATATAATTTAAGCGATATCAGCTCTAGGTAACCCTACTGGTGCTGTACTATTTTAGCCTGTACTCAGGTATGCCTACATAAACTGTTAAAATGACTCCCTTTATATTGATATTACCCTGAATTCAGCCTCCTAAATCCTTACCCAAACAAAACTTCTGAGGATGAAATGACCAGTAAGTGAAATCCTAACAAGTCTGAATGGGCCAAGATTTCACCCCTGGAGCTCTTGAACATCCCACTCTCAAAGGGGAAAGGGGAGGTGAACACATTTTAAGGTTATATTAAAACAATGCCATTGAGAATAGCTCACTGTTCAAATTATTTGCTAAATAATAGAGTGTGTGTTGTTTTAAGCAAACTTCCTTTTTTCTTTAAAAAACATTTTTAATGCTTCAACAGTGTAATACTAAATAAACTTACAAAACATCTCAGAACTAACATAAACGTACAATTTTAATGCCTTCTAATCACACAAATCAACACAAGATTTTTGTACTTGTGCATGACCTTCTTCAAATTATCCCTCCATTTTGGCTGAATCAGAATGAACATGGGCTATTTGATAAAAACCACTAAGTGTGTGAAATGAGGGGCCCTCATCGCTTCTGCCAGACTCCTCTTGACAGAATGATGATAGAAGCATCACATCCCTGGGAGAGTAAATGCAAACTGACAAGAGATGAGCCTTTAGATGTTGAATATAATCTTGAATTGTGCTTGAAGTGTCTTATTATCTTGTCTTTTGATGTCTGAAGGGGTGGCTCATTGTTAGAAAAAGGAAAGCCCTTGCACATCTTTGCCATCTTTAAAAATTGTTTGGCCTTTAACAACTGCTTTTCCAACTAATGTCCATTTCTCCTGACAATAAATATGGCAGGTCGTCAGCAAGTGACAAACAATTCACTTTACACGCCAAGCTTTTATGGTTTTTGAGAGCTCATGTGGAAGCATATTTTAAAAAGCAGTAGGAAATTAGCACCATTACAAATGTTAAGATGGCTGAGTATGTGTAGTTCACTGTGTGGTTATTCATTACTGCTACGTTTCTGTTTTAAAATCCTGTCTTTCCTGTATTCAGACTGCTGTTAAAGTTCTTTATCATTGACTAAAAATAGTCAATGAAAAATAAAGAGCAAGAAGCAATTTTCTTCTGCTCTAAAAAAAGCACTATTATAGATACAGTACACGGGTAATGCATAAAATCATATTTATTAATCATAACAAATCAATATCAGTAGTAGTATGGCACAGTTTACCTGTATTGCAGACCCTCACAATCACATCACTTTTTTCCACCTTCAACCAGCGCGACTTTTTTTTTTTTCTTCCCAAACTTAAAAGTTTAATGACGAATCAGATCAATATGATTCCTTAGCAACTAAATCACAGGCACACTAGTTTTTCCTGTCACAGCACCAGTTTTGCAAAAGCAGTCAAGTTCTTTTTTCAGGTCTCCGTCACTCTGAGAATCCATAAGAATTCTCAAATGGATCATAAACTGTTACAGGGTTCAGGTTATTGTATCATTATAAAAACGTATTGATACAGTACAGATGACAAGACATGCAGCTCTTGTGCTAGTCTATTACAACCATCTGAATACCATAAGAAATATCAGATATAAACAAAATAAAACAGTCAGCAGTAAGCTGTCTTTTAGGGAACCCTTTAAACCCCCCCCCCCCCCATTTAAACTGTTTTAACCTGGTTTGAAATACAGCAGTTATATAAACCCGCAGAAAAGAGAATACAAAACCAGAATGGGTTATTAAAAATAAATAACCAAAAACCTGACAAGAACCTACAGATCTATTTTTTTTTAAATCATTGCAAGAAAGGGCCTGATTCTGCTCCTTGTGATAAGCATGAATGTTTTGCTCCTGAGTTTTCAGACTATAAAAAAAAAAATCCTCCCTGCACCCCTCCATCTCCCTTCCAGCACAGCCCCAGACAGACCCACTGCTGCTGCTAGGAGGATGCACCATGTGTTTTAACACACAAAAAGCACACTAGCCTTTACAACAGACGGGGGTCTGCGGCCACGTGCAAGCTTGAAATATGTAAAGTGCTATTCAAAATACACCAGCCATCATTTCCCACAAATGAGATAACAGCAATGTGAGAAAGGCTCAGCCCCCAAACTCAATCCCTTTGAGGTCTAGGGTCACAAGCCAGAGTCCCGCAAATCCAAAGTTGCTCATTGACTAGGACATCTCATCTGAGTAAACCTTTGCATCATCTGGTCCCTCTTTTATTCATTGCCTCATAAAAGCAGAGATGTGGGGGCTGGGGGAGAGTGAGCAGGACCAGCTGATTGAAAGATTTTTTTTTTTTCTTGTCAGCAACTGTTATGAGAAGGTTCACTGTGCTGTATCCACGCAGTTAAAATAAGGAGACTCTGAAAGCAATGCATCAAATCCCAGCAACAGAGCCACACAAGAGTTTCCTTCGCACTCTTCATACCAGGAAAAAAACACAACTCAAATGACTTATGCAGATGCTTTTCTTGTTGGATATTATCATTAAATTTACTGTGCTTATGAAAGTAAAGTATACTCAATTAGTAGAAAAAATATTTTAAAAATATTTTCATTTTCTGCTTTCTTCCAGTTGTAAATTTCATTTTTCCTTCAGAGAGATTTGTGGCTTGCAGTCCCAAATATTTATGATTTCAGGCAAGGAAGCATAAGAAAGGAGGAGAAATATCAAGCCTGTACATTTACAATCACCTTTGATCTCATATATATCTATCTAATTTCTTTTCTGCCCGTATTTTAATCACTGCTGATTTTTCTAGTCATGTTTTTGTTTCAGCAACAACTACTATTTATGGTCCTTAATTATTTTTTAATATCAAATTATGCTAATCTGCTCTACCTGTCCCATAAACATCCCCTAAAAACTTCTCCACCTTTATGGAAGCTTTACATAGGTTCCGACACCGACACACCATCTCTGCCCACAGGAGGTCAGATGCCGTTCCTGCCACAGCTACTGCCTGTTTCCCCATGGCAAAACAATGGAGGTGGAGTCACAGAGCCTTTGCAATACATACGCATACATGCATGGCATAACAGAAACCCACAGTAACCCTGGGACTGGTTCAAGAATTCATCTTTTTTTAAATATGAAGGCAGCATAATTACAGAGTGGTTGCTCCTTCCTGTCAGCATGTTTGCTTAGCTGATTTTAGGTCCAGAACATGGGAAACTGTAGAACAGGACCATGTTAGAGAGGTAAAACCCACAGACTGGCATGAAAGTATTGATAGGACAAATACCCCGTTGAAATCTATGGTCTTCCTGCGTATGTGATGGATGGTCACCCTAAGACCTGTCAGAATCCAGCCTCATGTTTATTCACATCACTGAGCAAACATGGCATCTCAACACCATATGAATAAATCCTAATTGTATGCAAAAGAAAATAAAAAACCTGTCCCATACTATATTTGCTCAAGAGATCAGACTGAATTCAAATGATCTTTCTTCCTTTGCAGTTAATATTGTGCTATCTCAAGAAATAATTACACATACTTAATCGCACAATATATTAAGTATGCCTTAAGGTGTATTTACTGAAAAGCAATCCTGGCTTCTTGATTAGACACAGGTTTTGGATCATCCTCTTCAAGGAACATACCCCCCCCCCCCATATGCTAAGCTTCAAACAAAGCACAGAAACCTAAAGCAGCCCTTGACAGATGGAGGCAAGATGCATTTGAGTAGACCTGAGCAACATCTGCCCATGCACAGCTGTCTATGCTTCCAGCTGTGCGCACATACTAACGAGCAGAAGAAGGAAGGAGAACGGCTCCAAACCTGGCTGTAAGGAAGGAGAGGGGCAGAAAGGAAAGGTGGCACTTTTTTTTTCCTGACCCTCTACTTTACAAGCCTTGGGCGTTTGTGGTGAGAGCAACAGGCTAGGCTGTGTGTCCAGTGCAGTCTGGGAGAGGACTTCCTTTATCTTCTGCTGGAATGCAACTGAGTGCTAATAATTCTTTATTCAACAACTTGCAAACAAGATTTTTAGAAGTAGGACTATGTCAGATAGGAGACTGAGCTAGAAAATGAAAATGACTTCATAGAATCTCTAATGGTCATCAAACCATACAACCACCATCTGAACTGAAAAGCACAAAGATGTTTTTAAAAGCTAGTATTAATGTGCTTCTATAAACTCCATGCTAGTTTTCAAAGAAATAATCTAATGATAGATTGCTGTAGCAAATACTGTTCTTAACATGGCAAAATCTTTATTTCTTATTTGTGTAACATTCGAATCTTCAGAGTAACATGGAATTGGTTTAGGACTCTGGTTTTTGGGGTTTTTTTTTTTGGTTTTGGTGTTTTTGGTTTTTTTAATTGCATCATATTCCAGTCACACTGAAAAGAAAGAATAAAAAGAAAAACAAAACTCCCACTCTCCCAACAACTCTTCTTGTATATTCTAAAATAAAAACAGAACTCCAAATTACTTTTAGGAATAGACAAGCAGTAGTTTAGTGTTAAACAAACACATTTTAGAGTGGCAGGGGTGTGGGTTGTGCACTGATTTGGTAAATGTAGATATCCCTGGCATATCTAGAAAACAAACCCAATTTCAGTGTTTCTGAAAACAGCAGTTTTTATTTAGCCAGATGAGATGAGGTACTATTCTTCTCTAGATGATCTCTGCTTTCAAAGTAAAAGGGCTTAGTCCTGCTTCCGAAAGCATCAAAGCAGTATCACAACATAAAGCAGGACATGTCACAAATCTTCCTTTGTTTCATACAGATATTGATTTTCATTTGTATATGGTGGAAAAAGAGAAAAATAAGACTTTACACTAACAAGTATCAAACCATTTCCATGACAAAATAATATTCCTGTTGAAACCCACAAATTACGACACATTTAATTTTATTCTGCTTTTGCCTCTGTTCAGCATTAATTTTCTCATTTAGTTGTCATTTTAATGTAACTTCTACCACTGAGCTCATCAGAAATGATTTTGTAACTAGCAAAATAATGTTATTTTGGTAGCACTAATGGTAGTACTAGCGGTAGTCATATAAAAAGTCATAAATAAAACCATTAATGGAAGAAACATTAATATACTGAATACGCAGTTAAATCAAAGTGTAAAAAGCCATAAAGCTGATCTTCCCATCCTCTGACCATCTGTCCCCCAAAAAAGGGACCACAGGTGATAGATGCAACAGAAGAAACAGCTTAGCAAGGAAAAAGAATTAAAACAAAGGAAAACCCACAAATGTCAGGAAGAACAAAACCTAGGAAGACAACACAACAAGGAAAACCAAGTGCTACATAGGATATTAAAGGGAAAAATGATCCGCAGGAGAATGGCAACTGTAACTATGAGCTTCCTGCAGCTACCTTTGCCTTTGGATATTTTTTAAAAATTTATTAACCTGACAGCAGGAAACTTTATACAGATTGCCCCCTGACAGGGTGCCAGCTTGGTATAAGCACTTGCTATCTCTTTGTTTAGCATAAGGAAATCAAGAGAGGTGTTAAGTGGTGCCATGTGCCCATTTGGGCAAATATAACTTTGCCTCCGTCTGCCTCACCTGCGCATTTCCGTGGAGAACTTGCTTAATCATCTGAAGTCCAATAGAAACATCCAATTCTCCTTCCTTCTCTCTTCTACGTTTGCTTCCTTTTTAATGTGCAAGTGTCTGATCTATTATTAATCTCAAAACACAAACCAGCAAGGATCTCAATCAAAGAAAGTAACAGTTTTTTCACAAATTACCTGTTTGCTGTCTAGTAGCCAGCAAGTCCTCTTTGAAACAGCCAGCCATTTATGTTGCTTTTAAACAAGTTTGTTGTTATTTTTATAACTTCAAAGACAGGGAGAAGAATGATTAACTAATTAAAAATGAACTATTTGTCATTCAGTCATACCAATTACATACTAGGAGTTCATTCTTTTTTCCTTCCCTCTCTAATATTAGTTATTCTGTATATAAATACAGAAAATCAGACTTCAAGCCTCATTTAAAAAAACACATAACATACACTTAGCTCAAAAAAAATTAGCAAAGAAGTAATTAGAAATTCATGAGAACAAACAGAATTGTCTTTAAAAAAACACAATTAACTTTCCCAATGCTCAAAATAGCTTTTGTTGTTTGTTTGCCTTTTTTAAATAGGCTTTGTCACAATTCAGGCACAGCAATAAGAGACTTATTTATTTCCATACAAGCAAGGGAATTGATAAGTGGGTCTGCAATATTTGCCCTTCATCAGCCCAATATTGCTTTCATCAAAGGTTAAAGGAGTAAGACTCCAGTCTCCTTGGAGCTGGAATATACGTGCTAGCATCAGTACCACCACTGCCTGAGCTACCTGCAATACCTAGACACAGCAGGATCGCTGTGCTAAGGATGGATTTTCTGTCTTACGATTGCATCGTGCTTTGTGTTTAAATAGTCATAACATCTTTTTAGGCTTTAATGGGCATTTACTCCCCATTCACAAGTGCATCCCCCACTGACTTCAGTAAGAACTCTGCCAAGGAATCAGACAATAACATTATTCAGAGCAGTTATTCAAGTCCCTAACTGTTTGCAAACACCTATTTAAAAATGCTCATGTCAAATCTAGCTTTCAGAAATAACAATCAATCACATAGCCAGGTCTTCAGATTCTTTGAAAACTTATTCATTAATTGAGCAAGACACCACTACATTTCAGAAAATGGATTTACAAGCCTGTATAATGACCTGGTTCTGTAAACATGCCACCCGTTAACGTTCCTCAGTCCTCCAGTCTTTGTAATGAAATAGTGCTCCTAATCCATAGATTACTTGCTTTAATAAAAGTATCACACATTCAAGCACTAGCAGGATCAGTCCGATGGCCCTTACTGATGGCATGGATAACCGATAGTGTCTCAGAACAAAGCATCCACAATGTGGAAATTATTGAATAAAATTATGTGAAAAGACAAGAATCTTTATATGCAGATTAAACATATTTCAAATCTTTGCTGCATCTAAAAGAAGGCTCTGATTTTAATATTGAAACCATTGGAGCCATGAACTTCCCTATCAGAACAGAAATATTCACCAGAGCTTTAAAATGCAGCAAGAGTGACAAACACACATTGCTTTCTTTCACTGAAATTACCAAATCTTATCAAAGTGTTCCTGACAGGCAGAGATCTTATAGGCCTTTAAAATTTGAGGATATAACCAAAACACCGAGAATCATCCTTAAATACACTGATGAAAGGAAAGCTCTCAGTCTGAAGGCCTTTTTTCCCCCCACAGGCTAGATATGCTGTTAATGACGATAATGTGAGCTTCCTCACAGCAACCTGACAATGACCTCTGCTCTGACCTGCAGAGACCACTGTCTCAAGAGGTAAAAGACAATTTAGTCCTTTATCCTTTGTAACTGAAATGACTCCAGTGCCATAAATTCTAATCAAGGCAACTTCTATTTAAAAAAAAAAAAAAAAATCAGATGATGTTTCCTTAAAGAGCAATACAAGAGATCTACTAGCAAAACACATCAGCTACAAACAACTTCTACCCTGTTCCACTACAGGGTATGCTTATATAGAAAGATGCATGCAGTTCTGAAACATGGGTAACAATATGGGAAAGGAAAACAAAATCCCAAAGCCAATGCAGGCGTCTGAAAATAAACCCTTCTTTATGGAAATGTGTGCAGATTCATTTAACTCCCATATCCCCGCTCCGTATTTCAAGCATACACAGCTTTACGAAAAGAGCAAAAAACTGGTAATGAACCAAATGAAACCACAGTCTTCAGATCCAGCACAGGAAACTTAAGATTTAATTTCACTGGAACAAAATCTTGCCAGCAAAAAAAAGGGTAGCAATCAGGTTTTTGCTGTCCAGCAATAATTAATAGGAAACACTTTTCAACCACAGTTATAGGCTTCATCTTGCACTCACTGTGTACTTACAGCTTTATTTATTTAAATAAGTTTGATACATAGAACTACAGGCTCAATCTCAAAGAGCAACTTTTTATAATACAGTAAAATCACCTTAACATGCAAGTGCATTCCCAGCTTTCTTTTTACCATTATCTAATTATGCCACAAATTACCTTCAGTTAAGGATAAATTAAGGACTGGATCTAACTCCAAGAAAGCCAGCCTCAGTTCACAGGGGCTTTTGGTCCTTGGACTAGCCACTTCTTTCCTGGGATTTTTACTGTACAGAGAATTTTATGCACGACATATGCCTAGGGTCTATACCAACTTCTGAATCTCAACAGTTATAGTATTACACATCTAAACATGAAGCGGGTTTTTTCTTACAAAGATTTTTTCAGACCAATACTTCATAACTTATTCTAAACTTGTTTAAAGGTATTGTATAAAATTGCAACTAGGATTAATTAATTTAGGATCAAATCCCAATGTGTTTATTCAAGTGAAGCTACTACTTAGCATTAACAAAATCTTTCTCTAGTAAGAGCCATGGCATTTGGCCTGGGTTACTATTTTGAAGCATATTGTAGAATAAGACAAGTTGATCTGAAAATGACACTGCCAGGAACATCAACAGCCAGACTCAGTTTCTCTGTTTCTTTATTACATCATATGATTAAAATAGGAGATACTGCTTCACAAATATTTTAAAGAGTAAATAATACACCACAAGATCCCTTGCAAAGCAACTTCACCTCATACTGCTCCACAAAACTGGGATTTCTATAACTGAAACACTGTAGCTGTGCTAACTCCACACTTCAAAACTGTATTTCTGAGCTAATGTGTTTCAGAATAGAGTCCTTTACCAACATTTTGCATCTCAAAGTATTTTTCACCATGTTTTTTACTCCCTTCTTGTTTCACATAATTTCAGTATCAAAAGTCTTTTTGCATGCAGGTATGCAGATTCCAAAAAGTCCACTGGTATAAACGCACAAGCGGAGGATTACAGCTGCAAACCCCCAGACCACAAGACAGCCTTCTCTTTCAAGCCACCCCCCCCCAAAAAAAACAACACCCAAAACCCAACCACCACCACCATGAGAAAGCAAGCAGGGAAACAACAAGCAAGCACAACCCCTCTAATCACAGCTGCTCCTGTCATCACTCACAGGTAACAACTGCACCACAGTGACAAAGTGCATCTTCCCAGACACCTGTGCACCAGTTTCAGGTGGGAGCTGCTTCAGATGATCAGAAACTTATCCCAGCTCGTGCTGGTATGTCTGAGACCCAAGGAGCTGCAGCATTCAACCCGCTTTGTCACTGACAGCAAAGCACCCATAAGAGAAACAAAAGTTTACTGCGTATCTACCCAAGTCAAAAAAAGTATAATTAATTGTACTCCTGCCCTTTCCTCACCTGCAGCAGGGACTGTTGTTGAAGAGGTGCCATTTTTATGATTAATTGTGCTATCTGCTACCAAAACAAAAAATAAATACCCACTGTTTCTATGGTATGCAGTAAAATACCAAAACAAGGAAGTTTGAGAAAAAGGAGGTGGATTTTAGGAAAAGGTACAGGTAAGTAATGCAGATCCTTGCAGAAACAAACCCATCCATCAAAAGAAGCTAAGCAGAACGTGTCTGGTGAGAAAGAAGAAAGCTCTTAGCATCTAATCATTCCACTCTGTTCATCTATGTGAAAATAAGACACGTGAAATATTACTAACATCAACAAGACACTCAAATGATGGTCATTCATTCCAACTAAATCAGCATGTGATTTTCACAATTTTTCCAAAAAACTTGAAAGGAGCAGTTGGAAAAACTTTGTTCTCTGTGGAACCGTCTCCTCCCCTTGACTTTCTAAAACACTTCTCCCTCTCCTGCTTAACAGATTTGGGGCAAATTTTCACACAGCATGTATTAAATTTAATACTGTAAAAAGAAAATTCTTATCTCTGATCGGAAGAAAGAAAGTTGGAGAAGAAAATTGTCAATCTCTATGCCATCACATGTCAATAAGTCCACAAATAATTTGATTTCAGAGACTGCAAAGAAAGGCCCAAAGTATGCATTCCTAACACGCTATTCATAACATTAAACAAAGAGAAACAGCTATAAAATAATGCTCCATATTTATGTATCAAAGCCTTAAACAAAACTACAGTTAATTATTTTAAATGTTTACTGCAAAACTGTCTTAAGGGATGCATCCATGACATAAAGGCTGATCATCTTTATTTTAAATTTGCTTGGTTTGATCCTCAAATGTATCAAAATAGCCCCACTGTCCTTTCTTTTATGTTCTCAAAGTTACTAAAATTAACTGACAAGGGCTGCTGCTAAAAGATCTGTAGCATCTGTCATAATTGTAACAGAACATAGATAAATGGTACATAAGTTCATACTGGGGCAGTTGAACTATTTCACCTACTTTTACTTGGGAACATATCTTTTTAGCAGTATAAGAATCAGGCTAGCAAACATCTTACACTCAGCAATATAAACAGCACAATATATTAATTTGCACTTTTTTCATTAGTGGTCTTAGGGACATAAATTATATTTGCAGTTCAGAAGACAAGATACTGTTGCACATCATTTCTATATCCCACTCGGCAACTCTAATGAAAGTATCTGTGTATATTTCACTATCACTGTAGAGCATCCAAACGACAATGGCTAAAAAATTATCCTGCCTTTTATTACAAGACTTTCCTGATCTAAAACCAAACAAACATACATTTCACTACACTCAAATGAAAAGTCCATTTTTTGTTTTGTATATGCCTTGCTTTATTTAATAGATGCACCCTAAATATTTGCGCAAATAAAATACAGAAAACACAGCTGAAGATATTTATACTACTCTAGACAACTAATAGCCCTCTGAATTTTAGACATTACAATTCTTTCCTGGATGAAATGAACTAAAACAATTATTATATGCTTTTTGAACATTCAAACTGCTAATGGAAATTATGCTTTCCATGGAAACAAAGATTACTAAGAGGGTGCTTAAAAATGGATGTGGTATTCAGTATTGGTCATTAATGTAATCTAGAAATTAAATTTTAGGATTTTTAAATTATTATTATTTTCCCATATCTGTAGTGAAGTTATTTAGAAAAACATTTTGTCCTATATCTTTTAGTAAGGGGTAAAGAACATTTTAAAAGAAAATTGCATGTATTCTTTTGTTTAAAAAAATCTTGCAGCTCTTACTGTAGCTGGAATACTGAAATCTGAACACTGCTACAGATTTCCTTACAGATTATGAAATCAAAACTTGAATCTTAGAAAATGGGCTCTCAGCCTCTCTCCCTTAAACTGCATTTTCTTTAACAAGATCATCTTCCCTTCAACTTCCACCTATAGGATCATGTAAAATAAGGAAATGTTCCATTTCTATTAAGGTTTGTGTCAAGTCACAAATGGGAATAATTAAAAGGAACTCCTTCAGGAGAGCAATCCCTCTAAACCCAAAATGTCACTATGTACCATACAGTGCTGCTCCAGCTCAGACATCTATCAACATCTATCACTCAAGCACGCGCCTCAACAACTCTGCTCCCTTTTCTGATTAGAGATCAGAGTTGCTTGAGTTGGCTTACAGGGTGTCATCCGTTTGAATGACAGATGTCTGTGTTGGAGTGCCATTCTTGCTGCTTTTGTTTTGATTGTGAAAGGTTACGCTTATCTGGAATAATTTAGACTATTTAAAAATAAATAAAAATCCAAAAGGTAATTTCCCTTTGCACAGGCTTTGGAAGAAATATTTAATTTCTAATTTAAATTCTAAAAATATTAGCTCCATGTGCAGTACCCTTGGTAGCCTTTGTTTACTCAGTACAGAGTGTTTTCTATGGGAATGTTTCAGGTCTCTTCAGCCAGCTTTATCTTTACCATATAAAATTACAACTTTTCAGTTTAATCCAGCCTTAGAAAAAGATGGTAGCATAGAAGACACATCAGCACCTAATGCAATAAATGTTAACGAACTACTCCAAGAAAATGATCCCCCCTTCTATTTTTTACATTAGAGACCATGGATCAAAAGAAAACATAAAATGTCTGCAACTTGCATAAAATAAGTTCATTGTTGACAAAAGTTTTCAGGACTGATGCTGTCATTCTGGTAACCAGTTTCAATGGGAGCAGAGGGCTGTATGTCTGCATGCTCCAAGCTACTCCTCCGTTCTTACAAGAAAATTGAGCGAACCAAAAAAAAAAAAAAAAAAAAAAAAAAAAAAAAAAAAAGAACGGGGGGAGATTGCTCTTCCGGACAACATGGTAGCAGTGAAATGAAATACCTAGACAGACTTACCGAAGAGCTTGCTGGGAGTGTCCTCGCTGTCATTTGATTCCACAGGCACAAGCAGGGGCTCATTCAGCTCGTTGTCTGAAGTAGCTGCCTTGTCCTCACCTCTCAACTCTGCATTCATTTCACTCCGCAGTGACAGCAAGGGCTTACTGACTTGTCCAGCTATCATTGGATCCTAGGATGGGGGGGCGGGGGGGGGGAGGAAAAATAAGAGTGAGGGGGAAAAAAAAAGTGGCAGCTTTGGTGTGCGTCTACTCTCTTTTCCACTCCCCCCCTCTCTCACACACTCACATACACACACACTCTCTCTCCCTCTCTTATCTCTGGCTGCTCCTGCTGTTATTGCTGGCTGCAGTCAAGTGAAGAGCTATTACAGATCCAATGAGTTTTCCATTACTCCCCACCCTATTAAAGCTCAACTAGCATGTGAGAGATTCAGGATGCTTTGGAGAAAAACTTCTATGAAAGCAACATAACCAACACAGCTTTAATTGTGGGATGTGCTTTTTTATGTGTGTATGTTTTCACACCTCACCCTGTCCTTAACGTAGTAAGGAAAGAAATTCCTGTATGCTCCAACGCCACAGAAGAGGAGCGCCCTGTGAACGCTCCATAGTGATTTAAAGAGGCATCCTCAGCTATACAACATTAACAAAATCAAATACACAGTTTCTAGCATTCCAGCATTTCTACGAAAATACACAGCAGCAAATAGCCATTTCATTACATACATTCAACAGAGATACAAATTTCTTCTAACTATTCCTGTCTTTGGAATAGTATACTCCAAAAGTCCATAAACACAGACAAACACACATTTTTCTTTTGAAAAGAAAAAAACACAGAAACCATTTTTTAAAAGATAAAATTAGGGAAGATACTTACACATACAGTTTGCAATTATTCTTGTGTTTGCGACATTATATCCCCCATAAAACGTTACACACACATATATATATAAATTTTTTCCTGATGATTTGGATCTGTTTTATCTTCTGCTCATTGAGGACACTTGGGGGTCAGGCATTATTTCCAAGCACACTCTATTATTCCGTTTGCAAACTAATAGGCACAATATCATGACAGCACAGAAACCAGAGGAAAAAAAAAAAAATAAAAAGGAAAAGAACAAGTGACCTCGTTGCGCTCTCTGGCAGCTATTTATTGCAAAGTTCATGCCTAAATGGTTCTTATGCAGAGAACAGGTGACCAGCGAGCAAGTAGGTTGGTTAGCATGTTCCCTCTGTCCCATCCTCACATTGGTCGATGTTTGCCTATGGGTTTTTTAATGTATTCATGTCTGAAAAGTGAATTTGATATGACACATGATAATCTATGAAAATGTTAATCAATACAAATAGTTTAAGCTGTCATCAAATGCACTTCTTTAGTCAATACTCATATCGCTGAAAACAATGTCACTGTCACCAGGGCTTAATTTGCACAGCACTTAAATATTGGACTCTGTGCATCAATGCACTCCTCTTCAAATACTGTAGGTAAACACATTTTCTCCCTATTTAAGGCTGAAGCACTCAGCACACATTTAGCTGAGCCGAATCCTCCCTTTTGAATACCTTGATAGGTCCACTGGAGGGCAAAATTAATACTTAATTGAATCTCACAGTCATCAAAATAATCAATACTTTTTTATTATTTATTCTTTACAGTCTGTTGACTGTTTCAAACCTCTGAGGGAATGGTGGAAAGGATTCATGGCTTTGAAACACTGTCATTTAACAAGGTAATTTTCAGTGGGGCATTAGGGGTTGTGAAACATACAATAAAACAAAAATGGTGGCTTATAATAGGAAGAAAGAAAAGAATTATATTTCTGCCATCTAACAAAACAGGATAAATAAAAAAGCAAGTGCGAGAGTGAGAAAGGAGGGGGGAGAGGGAGAGAAAGACTGGCTTTTGAAGGGTTTTATCATATCAAGAGCAGAGCTGAGCTTTCATAATGCTGACATTTCTCATCCTGACAATCCTAAACAAGTGGAAAGGATGAGATCGCAGATATCATCTTTCATCACATTCCCCAGCTTAAGAACCAACATGACAGCTTCTCTCCCCTTTACACTGTTAATTACTAAATAAAATACTGCTTTCTGTCAGCATTAGATTATTGCAGATAGCAACCACAAACATTACTCCATTGTTTTATTTTGCCCCCCTTTTTTTTTTTTGTTAAACCAGTGATACCTACCTTGAACTCTTCAGAAAATAAATTAGGCTTGTGTCTACATATTGTAAATATATGAAACATAATCAATTTAATCAATGTGGTCAATCCATGTTATTGTCAGGCTAAATTGCTGGTGATTTATTAACATTTCATTTACTGTATTTATTAGGCAGCAACAATCTGAACATTTCTTAGATGTTTCTGGGGAAGAAACAGAAGTTAAACAGATTTCTTCTACAGATGTTGTAAAAAAAAAAACCAAAACAACTCTGACTTGTTTTGCCTCATATTCATGTTGCATTATGGACAGTCATTTACTGAGGCAAAAGTTTTCATACACTAAATAATGTATTTTAGCAGATTTTGCAGCTAAAGGTCACTGTGAACACAAACAGCGTTGTTTGAAAGTCTGGGTTGCTGCCCCCAGTTTCAGCTGTTCAAAAGTAACATCAAGAGTGGTTCCGTAACTGATGTGAATCAGGACAAAATTTGACCCTTTTCATCAAAGTATTTTGGGGAGGGAACTAATCCTGTCCACAGAGCTACACTGCTAATCTGTGGACTAACAGCAATTTAATGGAGGATGCTGAATCAGTAGGATTCTAGATTAAAGTCTCAGCTGCCAAAATTTTAAGTTGATTATATGAAAAATGGGAAGAAGAATAATGTAGGAAATGTGACAGCACTGGGAGAAACCCCAGCCCTTAGATGTCAGTGAATTCCCAGCAACTTCAACGGGGCCAGGATTTCACCTGTTACGTACATCAATAATTTGGCCTCATCTAGAGTACTTTGTTCATTTGTGGTTAGCCCATCTAAGATACATCAGAAAGAGATATGCAGTAAGAATGATAAAGACATGGAAAGGATTGGGAATGTTTACAGAAATAAAGTGTATACAAACGAGCATGATCAAAATATGCAAAATAATAAATGGCAGGGAGAAAACGTAGATCAGGAACTATTCGCCCTACCTCACCTAAGGAGAAAAGAGGCCTCCACTGAAATGGAAAAGTCATAAACCTAATAATAATAAAACTTTTCCAAACAGTAAGCGGTGAAAAACTGTGGAACTCCTTGCTACAAGATATCACTGAGACCTGCACCACAATAGGCATCAACATGGTCACTCGCATAGCTGGGCAGACTCCTAGCAGCGAACTTAAAACAGCTTTGCAAACACAGAGCCAAGGACTATAAAAACTGAAATAACAAACTGCTGCCCCCACCCCCCAGATGGTACCAGAACCTGTAGTTAACCCCCAGGGTAGCTTTTTCTGTCAGGTGGTGAATGAATGACAACTTTCTCTATAAGCAGATGGATTAGGTACTGTCTGAAATTCTAGTCTACATGAAGACTAAATAAATCACTTAAATGATGGGTTGAGGGAAGGTTTGTTTCCTTCAAAAACATACTTTTAAAAAATAGGCATTTTTTAATTTCAGGTTGTCTCCAGGCCTTCAATTGCTTTCTGTACTTAAGAATGTGTCTCTTCTGCAGTGGATTATGCATGATTAAAAACTATTATTTTTTACAAAAAGCGTAATAAATTCTAATTCCAGTGCACAGCAGGTGGCCTAGTCCGCAAAATCCCTTGGGGATCAGAGGGGTTATTCCTGTATTTCCCAATGGCTTTCATACAAAAAACTCTAGAGCAGTTGCTATACCAGCTGCAGGCCAAGCAGCCTTCTCCTGATCCTCTGCCCACCTACAAAGCCCAGCCCAGAGAGGACTGACCCATGGCATTGGAGAGGACGCATTGAGGCAAGGAGTTGCGTGCACATCTTTGGCAGATAGTCCCATCAGGATCTGTTCTCCTCCCTGCCCTGGATGTCTGTGGGGTTGATGCTTAGCATTTGCTTTTTAGAAGGTGGTAAAGGTCAGGTTACACTTTGCAGCGTAACACAGAATCTTCATTGACTGATAACGACACAAAAGTTTTGGCTTTTCATACACAAAATTGAAAAGTCTAAGAATGCATAAAAAACAGCAAGATGAACTTTGTAAAAAGGGTTTATATGCTTTAAGAGGCAAGGGTACATAAAAGGGATATAATACTTCAGAATTTCAGATGGCATAACCACAAGAGTAAAGTTCTTGTTATGTGAGAACTAAGGAATTACAATCCCCTTACTCAAAATATACCTGTATATACCACACATGTAGTGACAACTTTTACACACATCTCTTGCAGATACTCATATAACTTGTCATCTATTTCTTGTCCAGCTAGCACTAGTATTTCCAGACTTACCTGTTTTCTATGAGATTTCGCTGACAGTTTTATGCAGTGAGCGGTCCTCCCTGCTGTGTGTCTCCATAAGGGTGGCTTATACCTCCTGTAATTCAGCTTCAATACCTGCTACACCTCTGTTCAGCTCTACCACCTTCCCAACGACTTAAACAAGCTGTTGGGCTTAATTCCACAATAAAAATAATGTGCAAATGCAAATTACAGTTCTAGTTACACACCCTCCTTCAAAAGCCAAAACCTTTACCTTCTTATTTGCAGCACCATACAAAATACAAGAGAACATTTATCACTGTGTTAAAAGCTTTGCCTCTACACTTAAAGGGTAAAGGTACAGTTTCTAAGCAAAACTATTTAGTAATCAAAGACAGCTTTTAAAGGAAACTATATGGTTTTTGTGTGAAACATGCCTTAGGCAGAAGTCTAAAAATGGGAGAACAAACTACTTTTATCCTTAAAGTAGGACTTGGGTGATGATAGGGCTTTATAAAGGCTTCATGCACTGGTTTATCCACTGGTCTAAATTTTTCACTTAGTGCACCATAAACCTTTGTTTTGCTTTTTATTTTGCCCTTAGTTTGAAATTACTTTGCACAGACTTTATATCTCTGGCTTAGGACTACTTGAAATTAATTTTCTGATTTTTTCCAAAATATGAAATAAATCATGCCCCCCTCTAGGATTCTGGCCTTGCACAGACTTCTGCTTGTATGTTAGAGCAAACACTCCTATTACACTATCAATAAACATAAAATTTATACGGTTCATACATTATTCTAATGACTACACCAAAAAAGTACTCACATTGCAGCTTTTTAAAATTTTTAATCAAGACAGAGCACCCTCATAAGCTTGGATAAAACTATTCTAAGATGTAACTTAGCTTATAGTTTTTGAGTGAGGAATACATTAGAAAGACTCTTTGGGGGGAAAGGATTTGTGGGTGTTGGTCTCTTCTGTCAGGTGGCTGGAGATAGGACGAGAAGAAACAGCCTCAAGTTGAGGCAAGGGAAATTTAGGTTAGATATTAGGAAAAATTTTTTGACGGAGAGGGTTATCAAACATTGGAATAGGCTGCCCAGGGAAGTGGTTGAGTCACCATCCCTGGAGGTATTCAAAAAGCGAGTGGACGGGGTACTTCAGGACATGGTTTCATGGCCATGGTTAATGGTTGGACTCTATGATCTTGAAGGTCTTTTCCAACCTAAATGATTCTATGATTGGATTTATTTTGTGTCAAGTACCAGTGAAATTTAGGATTAAGTTCCTCTTAGGAACTACTCCTTCTTCCTTCATCTTATTGCTTTTAGAGGTATGCAATTTTTTTTCCATAAAAAGTCATTTCTCATAGACAACCTTTTTTGGATTCTTTCTTCTTTAAACATTGTTTTATCTGCTGTCACTAATGTGCTGATATTTCCATCCCAATCTATCCATAGTCTGGTTTATGCAAGCTACTTTGAAACAACCTTTTGTTCCCTGCTAGCCTCTGACCATTGCTACCTGCTGGCTGTCACTTCCCCAGAAAAAGTTAGAGAAAAATCTTCTCATTTTCTTCACAGCCACCTGTACCACCACCCTTAGATGGATGTTCCTAAAAGCAAAACAAACAAGACTGCTGATATATGATCACTGATCTCCCTTCACTACTTTGATCTTGTACTTCTATTTACTGCATTAGATATTTACCTATATTACTCATATTTAGCTTACTAAAATCTTCAGTCTTGCCTCTCCTTCCTCTTACAGCAACAAGCTGGTATATCCCCAGCATTTCTCACTCAATACGAATATTATCACCCAAAACAGTCTCCATTTTTCTTCAGCTAGAATGGTATTCTTCTCCCTTTTCTCTATATTAGTGGGTCTTTGGACATTGTATTTTTCTCCAGTGATACTCATCTTCACATCTAGTGTCCAGGTTGCAGTTAAAAAGGAGCATTTTCTAGGTAAAAATAACATAGCTAACTAACCACTGCCTAATTATACTTATGTTATTAATAGTACTGAACTTTAATTTACAATTTAATTTTGAAAGTTAGAGAGATTATCACTGCCCATGGTGCTTTCTTTCATGTAAAGATTCCTCTCAGGTTAGGCAGTAATGCTAGAATGGTCTCCATTTATTTACTTAAGTTTAAGTCCTCTGGAAATTGAAATGGTTAGTACTGGCTAGTATAACATAGCTTCTGACAGAAGAAGGATTTTTCAGGAAACTCATGGAGGTTTTTAATTGTAGCTTTAGGAATCTTAAAGTTGAACGAAAGTTTTTTTAAAAAACTTTTATGTGGCCATGTGTTTTGAATTGCTGTCTTGAGACTGAGATACTACGACGTGTTTTCAAACCATAAAAAAAACCCCCTCACTAAACATAGTTTTCACCCCTACTGAACTATTTTCCCTAATGAAAATGTTTCACATATTTCTTACACCTATTGAGAGCAAGCTGAAAGTCTCACAAGAGAAGCCCTAGTCAATTTGCTAGTCAGGTTGCTCTGCAACATTCTGACTAGAGACTGCAGGATAGGAATATGCACACAACAGCTGCACAGTAGTAAATGACTAGGTCATTTATTTTATAATCAGCTTGGGTTTATTGCTCTAGATGAACCCCAGCAGTCATGCTGCATGCTTCAAACAGGAAAGAAAGGCAAAGGATGTTGGTTTCACCATAGAAAAAGTGAGGAACAACTATATCTTTGCAGGAGACTGCTGCATCTTTGGTCCAGAAAAGCCTTTTCTGGAACTGGCTGGGAAAGACAGACTCACATGTAGGAATCCAGACTTTGTGTTTTTCCTGACCCACATGACACCTAGGAATCACTAATGCCAGGGTACACACAGCATAGAAGCTTTCCTCTAAACATTGCTTTCAGCTCTTGGAGTTGACCTTAATGCTTCTGATCCAATTATTAATCTGATTTAAGAAGCATTCTGCTCTTCTTGTTGCAAACCATTTCATCTTCAGAGTTTTCTACCACATACAGCATGAAGCTATATAAAACTTTCCTCTATTAACTAGAATAACAAGAATTGTAATTTTGGCCTTGGCCTGATCATAATGATTCCCCATTTAAATGACATTCTGGCTTACTGGAAAGGAGCTTGTTCACCCATGGACACGTAGCAGAAGTTTGTGTGCCTAAAAAGGTCGAGAGCCAGAAAAGCTACTGTTCTGGAAAGCTACCATACTCCTTAAAACACATGATAGATAATAGTGCACAGCCACCAGGAGAAGTAACAAGTCTTGAGAGTGGAGAGAAAAAGAGCCTTCTAGTTAAAGATTCTTGCAGCCACACAAAAGCCAACCCCATTTTTGAGAAACCAGAAGATCAGGCCCTACAGATCGTGACAGGACAAAGGCAGAACAGGCAGAAACATTTTTGACTGGGGCCAACATGGTGGAATAAGCCTTCAAGAGACTTACCCACTCATTTCATAGAATCATTTAGGTTGGAAAAGACCTTTAAGATCATCAAATCAAGACAGTTCCTACTCTCCTGCCATCTCATCTCCCAAAAGGAGATGACATAGGAAAGCAATTAAATCTGAAATTAGAAGATGGTTCCTATCAGGAGTAAGACTTTGACACATTTTCTTCATAGGAGTAGTGGATGGTTCCCACTGCTCTGTAAGTTTTATTCTGCAGGGAGCCATATTAAACATAAGAAACCATCCAGAAAATTATAAGCCTGTAAGAATAACAAGGATTTTCTAAAACTTGTATACTGTGAAGCCAACTTACAAGCAGACTTGAAAAAATTTCCATTATGAAGAGGAAGACATTGTTTTCCATAAAAAAAGAAACCGAAAACATTTCTATAAAGGTATTCATCAGTCTTAGGGAAAAAAATACCATTCTACCCTAATGTAATAAATGTTTATTGTAGCTGTCTAAAGGATCTTTGCTATCAAAACAAAACCTTGTCATTCACCCTGAAAATTATTTTACATTGGGTTGTTTCAGTCTCTACAATGACCACCTAAAGGAGACACGATCCTGTTTACTAAATCATTGCACTGTCTTCACAAGTGCTCTTTCACAAGCCTTCCAGTTCAATAACTTGCCCTTTTCTTTTGTTTTTTTTTTTTTAATATTTGCTCAATTTCTATTTTGAAGGGGCCTTAAGCACAAGTCATCTCTTTTCAGACAATCTTGCTACATATGTTAAAAGATCCTTTTAAAACCTACAGCATTCCCTTATCAACATAATCCTTCTGCTCTCCACAAGGAAGAACAGGCCATAAATGGCCTCTTTGGAACTAAGAAATGCATTAAGATACTCCATGGAATACTCTAAGTTAGTCTTTCCTAGGTGAAAGATTGCTCTTCAGCATTTAAACCACAAAACATTCAAATGATATTAATTTGGCCTAATCAGAATTTAAATATGGTATTACATACAGTTTCTCTATATTTTCGTTTGTCAGGCTTTGTCTACCATGCATGCACCAGAAACAACTTTGGGTGAAGAAATGTCAAAGCCAGAATTCAGTTTAAATTGCTTCCTTTTAGAAATCTGCACATCCAGAACCACCCCAAAAATGAACTTATAATAACTTTTGAATGTTTGTGATGGGTTGACCCTGGCTGGATGCCAGGTGCCCACCAAAGCCATTCTATCACTCCCCCATCCTCAGCTGGACAGGGGAGAGAAAAATATAACAAAAAGCTTGTGGGTTGAGATAAGGACAGGAGAAATCATTCACCAAGTACCGTCACGGGCAAAACAGACTCAGTTTGGGGAAAATTAACTCAATTTATTACAAATCAACCAGAGCAAGGTAATGAGAAATAAAACCAAATCTCAGAACACCTTCCCTCCACCCCTCCCTTCTTCCCAGGCACAACTTCACTCCCGGATTTCTTCACCAAGCCCCCCCCAGCGGCACAAGGGGGACGGGGATGGGGTTTACAGTCATCACATGTTATTTTCTGCCACTTCAATCCTCCTCAGGGGGAAGGCTTATCACACTCTTCCCCTGCTCCAGCGTGAGGTCCCTCCCATGGGAGACAGTCCTCCATGAACTTCTCCAACGTGGGCCATTCCCACGGGCTGCAGTTCTTCACGAACTGCTCCAGCATGGGTCCTTTC
>NW_010973244.1:715222-748127 GCF_000737465.1 Haliaeetus leucocephalus | reverse complement strand
AATGTTGATCATGTATGAAAGAGAAACTTGATTAGGCAGCATAGAAGGGACTCACAGCAATTCCAAGAGACTCTTCTTCTCTAGTTAAAGAAAAACTTGATTTTACATACCATATCAGGATTTGCAAGTTGTAAAACAAAGAAACCAGTAACTTGAATTTTTGAAAAACAGAGCATGGGTTAAACAGTAACCTAGCTCAGCAGTTAATTCAGTTACTTGCATTTGGTCTATGAAAACCCAAATTAAGATCTGTCTGTAGCCAGCCACGGACTTGGCCATATTGGGAAAGTCACTTTTTGTTTCAGGATGGGTCTTCCCTGGCTCTCACTGGAAATTCCAAAGACACACAAAGTAACACCTTCAAAAGAAAATTTGTTGAAACAGGGACATACCAGTTTTAGTGCAATGAAGCAACCTTTTATAGTGAAAACTTTTTTTATTGAAGATTTTTAAAGTAGTTCTAATCTAATTCCAGTTTCATCCAACTCTTGGTTTGAATGCCACTTTTAAAAACAGTTACAATCTATAATACAATACACAGTCACAACCTAGACCAGTTTGGAAATTGGGTATATATTTTTTGTGAACCTTTCAAAATCTTTTATAAATAAGAGTATAATACTTAAATAAAAAACCCACTAGGCAAGCCAGGATTTCACCAGAATATCACAGTCAAAAATTGCTGGAAATTCTTCATTTCAATATCAAATTGTTCTTTGTCAGCTTGAAGCAAGTGAGGTGGTCTGCCTTGAATTCTTCTTCCTAAACAAGACTGAAGGCTTCCAAAATCTGAATCCAAACTTAGGACAGCTCAGCCTTGATTTTATTATGTGGTTAACAAGGTGGTCAGCTCTTTTGGGTGCTCTTCATGGTGCCCGCCTTAATACAGCATACTTGAATTCTAGTGACAATTATGGGAAATTACTTCTCTCATGGCATTCCTACTGATACCATACCTTCTAGGGCTGGACCCTCAGATTTCCTTACCTACTCTATACATAGAACAAAATAGCAATAAAGCCCATTGTATTGGGTTTGTGTGGCAGGGTTTTGGTAGCGGGGGAGGGGCTGCAGGGGTGGCTCCTGTGAGAAGCTGCTAGAAGCTTCCCCAGCTCCAAGTCAGACCCACCTCTGGCCAAGGCCGAGCCCATCAGCAACGGTGCTAGCACCTCTAGGATAACATATTTAAGAAGGGGAACCTGCAGTGGGGGAGGAGATTGGAATGCAAGAGAAACCCCTGTGCAGACAGCAAGGTCAGTGAAGAAGGAGGGGAGGAGGTGCGCCTGTGGAGGGGAGCGGGGGAGCAGATGCCCACCTGCAGCCCAGGGAGGACCACACGCCGAAGCAGGGGGATGCCCCCCAAGATGGTCGTGACTCCATGGGAGAGCCCATGCTGGAGCAGTCTGTGACTGAAGAACTGCAGCCTGTGGGAACGACTCATGGTGAAGTTTGTGGAGAACTGTCTCCCATGGGAAGGACCCCATGCCGGAGCAGGTTACAAGTGAGGAGTCCTGCCCTTGAGGAGGAAGGAGCAGCAGAGACAATGTGTGATGAACTGACCCCAACCCCCATTCCCCATCCTCCTGTGCTGCTGGGGGGGAGGAGGTAGAGAAAACCGGGAGTGGAGTTGAGCCTGGTAAGGAGGGAGGGGTGGGGGGAAAGTGCTTTAAGATTTGGGTTTACTTATGAGTATCCTGTTTTGATTTGATTGGTAACAAATTAAATTGATTTTGTATTTTTTTCCCCAAGTCGAGACTGGTTTTTGCTCATGACCATAAGTGCTGAGTGATCCCTCCCTGTCCATGTCTCGACCCACGAGCTTTTTATTATATTTTTCTCCTCCACATCCCACAGGAGGGGAGGAGTGAACGAGTGGCCGCATGGTGCTTTGTTGCTGGCTGGGCTTAAACCATGACACCCATCTATTGAAGAAACCGAAAGCTTCACCTGAACTGAGCCTCACAAGCTAAAATATTCTTGTCTTTTTGCAGATACTAGAAGATGCACTGCCATAAAACGTGGAGCTCCAGGTTAAGAGCAAGTATCCCAAATAGTTTTCCTATGGTTCCCCTATGTTGAGCTCATCTGACAGCAAAACCTGCTGTTTTAACTGCTAAACGTACTTAATAATGCCACAAATACTGCAGATCAATAATGTTATGCTTTTTATGTTTTCCAAGCCTTTCCCATTGATAAATGAGTGCAATTTTTTTTTAATCATTACAGAGGATCTTCAGGGTTACTTTTCTTCATACCAGGTCTTCATCAACACCTGGGTACCACGTCTTTCTTTTCACATTATAAATCACAATGTATTAATTTCTAATTAAATATATTCCAAATTCAACATGCCTTAAACTATCACACAGCTTCACCCTTCTAATGAAATTTGCATAAGGATGAGGGGTTTTTTAAGGACTTGAAGCCCAAAGCATGCTTCACCTTTTTGTCAATAGCCTTAATCTGCTGGAAGCTGCAGATATACTTACAAACTCATAATGTTTCATTCATTATGCTAGGGTAGGGTATGTCACACACCACACAGTAACAGTAGTATGTGTTGGCCATATAGGACGATCATTTCAATTCAGAGCAGTGTAACAGCAGCTTTTTTGTTTAATGCCTTACAATAGGAAAACAGCATAAGACTTACTGATCATTTTAACAGCAATTACAGTAACTGGATTATCAATAAACAATGAATGAAGCATTTGCCACATCTGCTAATATTTTCCCACATAGACAATTCTATTCTTTATTAGGTACTGTTTGGTTTGGGTTTGTGTTTTGGCTTGGGGTTTAGGGGGTTTTGGTTTTGTTTTTTTTTTAACAAAGGTGCCATGCAATGATTTGCCATTGGGTCCCTATTGTTTCTTAAAGAAACTCCTTCTAAACAAACAATATTTTAAGGCAGAAAACCTGATCAGAGACTAAAACAAAACATGCAACTATAGCAACACTTTCTTGTTTGCACCTGTTATTTGCAAACTGGCCAAGATCACTGGGCTGCTCAGTTTCACCCTTAAAGAGTAACTATCACTGTGCTCCTTAGAGAGCAGTCACAAGTGTCCTTGATTCCCCTTCAATTCAAGAGCAGAAAAATCTTTCCAAAGATCTTGCTATTGTTTATCACATACATATATAATGTAATGTGCATATACATATAATGTGTGTGTATATTACACACAAAGTTTTTAGCAGTCCTGATTCTTTTCCCAATGAAGCTGTTTGGATTGCTGCCATCTACTTCAACGGGGACAAACACATACTCAATTCCCTGCATGAAAAAATCACTGAGATCCATGCAAGGGCCCTGATCTTCTTGTCTACTGATATCAATAACAAAACTTCAATAGGTAACCCTAAATGTAGTTTAGTTGTTTCAAAAAAGTGTAGGTCAACATATACAATCTCATAACATAATTGGTCTCAAATTGTTTGTCAACCTGCTACAAACTTAATGTTATTTTTAAAAAACAATTAATGTAGTTTTTGAACATGAGCTTCTTTCAAATGATTAATATAATTTAGAGATGGCATAATTTGCAGATTTTTTTGCAATATGTAGGATTTCACAAGGTGTGCACAACACATGCACAAGTATGCATACCATTACAAAAATCTGTGTTTGGAAACACTAGCATACCAAAAATGAATGTAAAAATAGCCACTAACAACTTCAGAGTGATAAAAAATTTACAAAAATAAAGCAATAAAATGCAGAATATAAGAGTTTTGATCACAGCCTCACATTATTTGTTCATTATAAGTTATTTTCATGCATCTTTCTAAATGTAAGTTCATTTTGTGTGTTTGGCATATATATATATTAAAAAAGCATCTTTGCTTTTTACTTTTAAGAAAAAGCTAATTCCTACGTCCATATTTATCATTAGTTTTCTGAACGTAGAAGCTACATGTATTTTGTTTGTATATGCACAGGCAAAGAGCTACTTGGGTTTCCTCCATCAAGCTTGAGTATACCAGTACAGCTGTGAGAGCACACCAGTATTCAAACCATCTTCGCCCTTGCAATTAGTCCTCTTTTAATGAAAAATAGCCATTTCTTTGTGGGAGAGGAAGTTTGCCACCAGGTGGCTAGAATAGGAGGGCTGGCACCTCGGAGGCTCAGTTTTGCCACTGAACCTCTGTGAATTGCTGGCCGAGTCACCTAATCTCTGTAGCCTGTTTAACCAATTTGCAAAAGAAAGCGCAGGGCAAAGGTGTCTATTTTGACTTCCAAGCATTCCTGCGCAAAGTAATCTACCCTATCCCCACAGACCCTCTACTGAACTCCTTCTTGATCTGATGCTTTTCGAGAGTTTAATAATATCTAACTTAAGGTTTCATAAAAACATATTTTCCTCAAACAATACTTAACAAATTTTAGTGATGCATACTGCTAGGACACTTTCCACTGTATTTAAGTGGCCCATTCTTAATTTTATCCCATTACTTCCATTTATTCCTTTTGTTAACCTATTGCTTTGACCATTTGCCTGCTTCCGATATCCACAGATACCCATTCATGTGTTGAGCAAATAATCAATGTATACATACTTAACCAATTTAACCCTTACATCAACAGAAATCCACCTCTCCCATTTCTTAACCTGGTGGCACTTCTGATCCATTTCACTGCTCTTAAAAAAAAACAGAGTAGGATGGATCAAGCAGCATAAAAAGAACACAGAGCTGCTGCAGGTCTTGGTTTTGCCTGGGAAACCCAACACTGGGGCAACTTCAATATGTCTTCTAGGAGCAAAAGATACTTTTTCGTTGCTCTCTTGCTACTCACTGGCACAATGTGTGCCCTCCATCCTCCCAGCCTGAAGATCTCAAGAATTAGGAAAGCAGATGTTCATTACAGAGAATGAAGACAGGAAAGTAAAGCCCTGTAAAACAGGAGTGGAGCAGAGTTCATCTCTGCTGCTATCAGGCCCTATCTTTGTTCCTTTTCCTCTGTAGTTGGAGCTAGCACTGCTCTTTCCTCAGTAAAATTCCCTTTCCAAGCAGTTATTAATGTGACATTCAAAACAACTCTCCTTAAAACCTGAGTAGGTGGTTCTTAGTCCTTAACTTACTGAGATTTTCTTCCAGCACATTTATTCCTGGTTTAAGTTGTTACAGCAGTTGCTCTCTCCTGAAGATTTGCACTGTTGTGGTGAGTTGACCCTGGCCAGCAGTCAAGCACCTACACAGCTGCTCGCTCCCCTCTCCCACAGGATGGGGAGAAAACAGGAGGAAGGAGAGAAGACTTGTGGATCAATATAATGACAGTTTGCTAGGGGAAGCATAAGATGCATGTGCAAGCAAAACAAAATAAGGAATTTTTTCCACTACTTCCCATTGGCAGGCAGATGTCCAGCCAATTCCAGGGCAGCAGGGCCTCAGCATGCATAACAGCTACATGGGAAGACAAACACCATAACCACAAACATCCCCGTTTCCTCTTTTCCCCCAGCTTTTAGTGCTGAATACTACACCATACGGTATGGAATATCCCTTTGGTCAGTTGGGGTCAGCTGTCCCAGCTGCATCCTCTCCCAACTTCTTGCCCACCTCTAGCACAGACACTGTGCAAGCACTGCTCCATGATAGCCAAAACACTGGTGTGTTATCAGAACAGTTTTAGTCACAAATCTGACACACAGCACCATACAGGCTGCTATAAAGGAAGTTACCTCCAGCCAGCCAGCCCCAATACAACGATTCAGATCTACAATTTAGGAAAATGAGTGGAGCACCCACATTCCTTGAGCTCCCCTTTCGCACAGCCAGGTAGCTCTGCTCAGCTCTCAGGCCTGACAGTCCCAGCTCATGTCCTTCCTCTGGAGCCAAACACAGGCTCCTTTCTATCACCTGACTCCAGCCTAACAGACTAGCCTGAAGAATGCTGAACAGAAATCTTGGCATAATGAAAGTATAAGCAAAGAGACTTAGGCAAACATCAAATAAGTAAAATTGGCTACATTTGGGGTGAGTAAAACCAGTGACTTAAACCACCCCCTTTTTTGCTTGTTTGCATTTAGACCAAATTCTTATTCAAAGATTTAAATCAACTTTCTCATTTACTTTTAGCCACATTTACTTCATTTATTTATTTCCTGGGTTATTTAAGTACTTCTCAGCACTATAGTATCTGAATGCTTAATCGCATCCTTTGATCTCTGTGTTTCCACACAGGCTGGAGTTTCCTCAGAGTTCGTATGGATATTAAAATGTTCTCTTTGGCCATAAAATCAAGTTGGTGGGCAATTACTTCAATGTGACACCTTATATAAGCTTACCATCGTGCCTTCACTTTAAACATTGTAAGTCAATGAAATTATATCGTAGCCATTGACAACACATACAATTTTGCCTGTTTGATATCCCATTACTGCAACAGCAGCCACAATGGTTTTGGAAAAAGCTCTTTTTCCATAAGAACATGCTACCATTTTTGTGCTCAGAAGTAGGGCATATTCATAGGGAGCACAATAACACCACTTAAGTTACTATCACAGAGTATTTGCTTGTTTCCAAGAGAATGTAAAGTAATGCATCCACGTGCCTATATATAGTATTATTAGTAAAAGATGACCTAACAGCTCCTACACAGAATCAAATCACTCGCATAAACAATTATTTCACCTTTGCAGTCAAAATAGCAAAAACATTAAATATTCTCAGACTACTTAGCTAGGACGTGGGACCAGTTGTGTTGCACCAGGATATGCACCCAGATCTTTCCTATGAAATATACAAAACTCTAGTGGAAAAGAGGAACTGTAACCTCTACATAAGTAATACTATTTGTGCAGTTTTACTAGCAGTTCCCAAACTTCCCTCTTCTGTTTGTCATCTTCAAATCCTAACATACACAAACAAACTTCTGTTAGGCTTAAAACTACCTCTTCATGTGAGAAGCCTAGAAACTCACAAGCCTTGAAGTCTGAAGGAAATACACTTCAAGATGGAAAAAAAAAAAAGGAAAAAAACAGTAATGCCAGTTTTAGAGGACTATGAGGATTAAGCACAGAATATCACTTTCATTATATTCTAAGGCCAAGTGTTGTATGGAACAGAAGTTAATAAAATAAGGAGAAAATCTAAATCCACAATGATCAAAAAAAGCTGGACTGCTTTTCTGTTTTCTAGGATCATATATTAAATGTGAAGAAAAATTGAATTCTGTTCCATGTATCAGATAAAGAAAAGCTACTTCGATTAATCAGCAACTCACCAGGGATTGGGGTGCATTAACATGAATTGCATGCTTAAGTAGCAACTCCCTGGACTTTATCACATCAAAATCTGCCTTAGCTAGTAGTTTAAAGCCATTACAATCTTGGAAGTCTCACATGGCCACATGCACAATCCTTTACTCAGAACTGTTCTCAACTTTACATCACTCCCTAATCTAATTCCAGCAGAGCAATGGAGAACAAGTAGTAATAGGAGGAGAAGGAGAGATGATCTAACAGTACAAACAGCTGATCAAATACTGGGATTGTTTTCTGAAGATGACTTCTAGCTGCAGACTTCCACTATTTTTTATTCTGTTTTTACAGACATCAGGAAAGAAGAAAGAGTGAATGAATGCACACTTATGATGAGAAATTGTAAAATGAAAGTTCTTTAATTTCCATCTCTCTCCCTCACAACAACTAACACATGTAAGGTAATGCTTTCAAAAGCACCTAGACACACAGTTCCTAGGATATTAAAGTGATTTTGGAAGACGACAAAGAAGATGCATGACACTGAGAAGTGACAACACAAATGAACACTTACAGTGGGCTTCAAGCCCCAGTTTTTAGGGGTCTCATCGTGTTACCCCACTGTGCAGTCACTCCATCTATAGGATTTCTTTCTTCTAGATGACCTAGTGTCTGTACACATCTTTAAGGGTCTTCAACAAAAAGCACTACAAGAAGCCCAACCAGATATGTTGAATTTATTGTGACAGAGGAACTGAACTGCTGTGATGAAAACAAAGCCATGTTTACGCTGTAGTGAAATTATGGCTTTAATATATGATAGTCATTTATCTATATCTGAAGGGTATAAACTGGTCCTTCAAGCATGTAACCCTGCACTAAGCATACGTACTGGAATCAATGGGACCACTTACATGATCAGATTTTGTCAGACTGGAGCGCAGCAGTGAAGGCAAATTGCTCAAAGGTAACCACAGAGCTAAGTAGGAGGAAAAGGATGAAAATTACATCAAAACACATATCATGTGCATTATGAATGGGGAAAAAAAAAAAAAAAGAAAAGCAAGTGCTTAGACTACAACCTTCTCCTGAAAAGACAATTAGAAAAAGCTCTTCTGTTTGTGATATTTGAAGTTCTGCTGGACAGAGAAATACATAACACAGAAGCACACAATCATGCACAGTTATGGTGTCTTCTAAGCTGTATCACCAAAGGCTTTTCACCTCAAACTTGCTGCAAGTCAAAGAAATACTTTTTGCACTATTATCCAGTGAAAAATTTTAAAACACTGCACTAACAATGAAAGTAAAAGTGAGAGAACACACAGTTTTGTGTTCATTTTCTCTCCGAAAGTCTTTCCCAAGTTTTCTGGGTTTCCCTCTAAATGCTCTCTGCAGACTCAGCCTAGGATCTCTATCAAAGTGGGTTGCCTCCTGCCCTGTACACCATATTAACATCATTAATAAGTTATGATGTCGGTAACACCTATTCTAATCCTATTGCCTTCACTAGGGTTCTGCAAGTATAACTTAGCACTTCATTTAAGGCAATGAGATTGCAAAGGCAGTCTAGAAAGTGGAGCACAGTTTATAACGTTGCTGATGACAATACACAGCAGAGTCCCTTTTAGTCTCCCAGTTGGTTACAGATACAAAAGTAGAAAAATCTGACTTTGCTTGGTATGCCTGCTCCACATACATGTTTATTTACACTGATATGATACTTTTAACATAGAACTTTAATGTGCATAGATATTATTTAGCAAACAAACTCATTTTAACTATGAGCATGACAATTATACAATTTCACAGCAAAGTCCTATTTTTGGCTCCCTGTACTGCTTCAAATCCCATTGCTTTGGCTTGCAACATTTATTTGCAAGAAAAAAATGCCAGACACATTCTGAAGATCGAAGAGAAAAACTTACACTAAACTTAGGGAATATTTGTCAGACAATTCCTGTTTGCAACTTATAGGGGCAGGGGGGGAAGTATATGCTCTGAAATTTTTCACTTATGACTAATGTGCCTCCAGTTTCCCAGTAGCTCAAGAAAACTTATTACCCACCCTGAATATCTTTATATAATGTGAAAATATTTAAAATGTTATAAGTCTGCTGGAAGAAATAAGCTGTGAGTAAATCACATTATAACTGAGTATACCTAGTCTGTGTGAGAGAAGTTCCTACTTTCTCAACAATTTTTGGAGAGCATTCAGATCAGGTACCATAATAACACACAATTAAAAAAAAAGCTGCCTCTCAAAATGCTGAACAGCTGTAACTGATGACTCAGAGGAAGGGACACGAAACCTTGAAAACAATGCAGCTGAAAAGGAATTTTTCTGTACATCTTCATCTGTGCATGGAGGCTCCAGCCTTGAGGCTTTACTTCTTGTGTCAAATTTTGAAAGCTCAAGGTAAAGGCAAACCATGCTAGGGGTGTGAGTGAAGACTAGACAAATTTACTAGATATGTCCTTCCTAAGAGAAATTTGGAGGAGCTCCAACTTGTTCACAGTGACCATACTGTCATCCAGAGGTAGGCTGCAGCTCAAGAGCAAGCAAAGTTGTCTTGAATTGGCAGGAACCAAAGACCTCCCTTCAGCCCACATGGCAGACTCCAGTTTCCAGAGAGCCATACAACTGATGGGGCACTTCAGTTCTACAAAGGCATGAGGTTTATCTACTGTTCATGCCATTGCCAAGCATGGATCTGTTGCAGAGTAGCCTTCAAGCAGGTTTTTCTAGTTTCACTTGTCAGAAGAGGTGATTAACTCTGTACCAGCGGTCTCATTTTTCAGGACAGTTAAATGCATGCACACAAAGCTTCGTGAGGGCAAAGTACTGTTGGTCTGACACACACCACCACCACCACCACCCCCCCCCCCCCCGAAAAAAAACAAACCAAACCAAAACCAGCCAACAGCATGGGAATAAGGGGAGGGGAGCTTTTATAAAAATGTTCAGGACACCCTGGTATTTATTTTTGGACAGTAACCTGAAGAGACATGGAGGTCTTACTGAGTCTAACCAAGAGATCTGGTTGATGGAGAACTCCCTAGGAAGTAGTACTAGCATTCATACATTTCCTTTCCAGGCTTCTGTGGTGAACATTTCAGTTTATAAAGGAAAGGCAAAAGGTGGAGGACAGACTCCCTTTCTTTTTTATTCGTTCAACAAGTAGAAAGAACTCAGAGATAAAATGTGAGAGATCATTTAGACCATAAGAGGAGGTAGGAATAAGGCAGGATAAGGAAAGTGAGCTGCTTATCAGTTGGTGGCTATGATCCAAAACCTGACCTGTAAAATACATTCTGTGGCTGCAGCTGGCACCACTAAGCGAGGGGTGGCTAGGTACCTTATTTATCTAAATGAATACAAGCGCATTCTTACCTCTTGACCTACACTGAGAATAAACTGTCATTGCAATAAACACTTAGTGTTGAAATATGCAGTCACGTATCTTATAGTTTAATATTAGAGATCAAAAAATACAAAGTTCTTTAAGTATTTTCCTACCTTCTTGATATAGAATTTTGCATGCTTGGAATTCTTAAAACTGAAATGTTGATTTTTGGTTTAATTTAAAAGGTAAAAGGGGAAGAAGATTTGTCTGATGCAACAAACAGCACAAGTCACAAAAGACATTCCCATTCCATGCAGTGCATTAAGTTGTAATCATCTTACTCTGTAGAATGGAGGCTTGACATAAGATATCTATACTACTACCGATAGTTTATAGATTCTTAGCATAAGAGGTATATCAAATTGCTTGGATAGATATAGCAAAGGGCACTGAATTAATAACTTGGAATCCAAACGTGATTATACACATATACAATTACATCCTTTCCTTGGAGAGAAATCTTTTGTCTCCATGCTATCCACAGCCAATGCCACTGAAGACTCTGGAAAGATGGAGAAAGAACTCACTCTGGATGAGGACAATCAATCAAAATCTTCTCTGGAACTAGAACTGCTGTTATAACAGATCAATAAATGCTACCTGTTGATCTACAACAGTAGAATCATGAAGGTGTCTACTCAAAACGATACATAGATATGTATTAACCACTGCATGTATGTGTTTATTTAAATATTAATTCTAAATAAACTTTAGATGTTTGTTTTTATTAATGCATGCACATATATAAGCTGACATTGACCAAGACTCTCTTACTGCTCTATCAGCCCAAAATTCTGCAAGAGGAAGAAACAGAGAAGTCAAATATTAATGGAAAGTGGGATTTTCCTTGCTATAGCCTCAATAAATATGTTGGTCAGGGAAAAAAAATAGGTCAAAAATAGAAAGCTTGTATCTCCAATACCAAAGAAAAGGATGTTTGTGTCAAATCTATTGGACAAATTGCCGTGAATGGTTCATCTGTGTGAAAATATGATCCCTGTAATGCTGCTAAGATCAGCGAGACCTAGGATGATAAGTTGTATAAGAGCTGGTTGCAGAAGTTAAAATTGTCCATGGGAAGCTTTAATTTACATGTCTGTTTTCCCAATATTTTAAAATTGGTAGGAGAGGAAAGTGCAAAAAAATTGCTTTTCAGGGTGGTTCATTAATTAGTATAAAAAGTATACTAAGTGTGACTATTAAGATGAAGTCCTTATAAACAACATTCAACATTTTCCCAGTGTGCAAAATTTTTCATACACTCCTGATGTTGTATATGTAGTTGATCTTCCACCTTTTCCTAAAACACTCAGAAAGATAAAGTACGATGAAATATACCGTACCTTTAAACCAGAGAATCAGAAAACCACCTTTTTATTAGCCTCATATGCAAGGTCTACTCAGGGAAGTGTGCACTAATTCAGCACCTAATTCTGCAGCAATGCTCTCGCAGAAACCCTGTTGCCTCTGCTCCAGATTCTGCAAGCAGATATTTCACCATAAATCTCAGAAAACTTTTTCATGAGTGGAGACTTGGGAACTTGACCCTCTTGGGGTTGGCTGTAACAACTAGCAGATCTCTCTGGGGAGGCCAAAAGAGGCTGCATATGCTAACTCAAAGAAAGTACCTTAAAGGGCAGCAGTCATTGCATCTACTGCAAAACATAATTTAACTCTCAGCAACTCTTCAGTGAGAATCACGCCAGGCCTGCTGTTCCCAAAAGACAGACACCTCTATATTGGCTAAAAAAAAAGGTAGTTGTGCTACAAATTGACAACAATTGAATTTGTATGTGCCATGGTTTATCACCTTTCTATGTTTGCAGCCAAAGAAAAGAAAGAAATACTGATAACCAAGGTGTGTCCAGAGAAAAGTGTTACAGATATTGCAGTATTTTCTTTCCCCACATTTTCTGTATCACCTTCTGATTTATTTTAGGTTACACAGAGAATCTGGTGGCTCATTGTGCTCTCGTTTGAGTTTTATATAATCTACCTGTAATTGCTTATTCTTTCCATTATCTGCCAGAGACCTGTTTTACAATGGAACGTGGTTACTGTAATGGGTTTTATTGCCAATATCTTCATATACAAAATTCAACAAATACATTTCCTTCTATGCTTTATCAAAAAGACTTATCTGGAAAATGTTTAACACATCCTAAGAATGCAACACTAAGGACCATTAAGAGAGGATGTTGAGGTAGAGGATTTTTTTCTTTTTTTCTTTTTAATGAGAATAATATAAACTGAAGTGTTCTTACTCAGGGCATACATGAAAACACAAATAAATCATTTCAGGTGAGCATAAATTCTGCTTGAATTGTAAATGACCCTGCTAACAGAAATTAGATTGAGGCAGAAGCTTTAAGTTCTCTTCTGTACACCTACTCTTCTTTGGGGCATTTTTCAGATTCTGGCAAACAAATTTAGACTTGAGCTGTAGAAAACCTATGATTTCTAATACTCTTCTCACAAATCTTCAATTACTGTATTTTTAAGATGTTTAAATTAAAGACTATCAGGGCCTTGGCTTGTTTCTTTGTTTTGGGATTGTTTTGTACCTGTGTTGAGGGAATAATTTAATTTTATTTGCTGTCATCAAAAAGGCCATTTTTATTAATAGATTGAAAAATACAGGGGGTTGGGCTTGCTGCTTCCCCTTTTCCTCCCTCATAGCCTCTAGTGGACATTTGCTTATGTAGTGATGTAGGATAAGCAGTCCTTCAGATTGAATACTTAAATTTGTGAAATGGAAGCTCAGAAAATGCAGAATGCAATCTACTGAAAGAGGACTGTTGGAGGGGAGGGTGTCAGTTGTTTTCTTTTTACTTCTTAAAAACAACCAATCAGATCATTTAAATCCCAGATTTAAATGGCTTTCTCATTCACAAAGTACAGTCCAATAGCTGACTTGCTTTGAAATTGAAAAATGGTGTTAGGACCTATGTCTGTTAGGGCAGTGTAAATTTAGAACAACTCCATTGACTGCAAAGCACGTGAAATCATATATATCACTGATTAGAAATTGGCCTATAATATGCTTTAATTTCTTAACCATTTCACAACAGAGATAAATCTCCTCCATATCAGTCAATTATTTGCTGTTGCCAGTGTTACGGCTATGTCAGACTCACTGATCACATTCTTCCTGATTACTTCCCTCATCCCAGAGAGATAACTGTACACAATAAAGGCAAAACAACAGATGATCTTTCAGCTGCCTGAAAACTTTAAGGAGAAAATTATCAAAGCAATTCTGTCCCAAGTATGCACTTGCTACTCAAAAGAATGAAGCTTCTTCACCAAAGGCATGTAAGAATGTTTTAATCTGTGGAAACGTGAATAATTTCCAAAGAAATTAAGGAACTGGTTATAACAAGTATAGAGGACTAAGAAATTAATATAGAACTGCTAAATCCCACATGATTTTTAGCCAAACGATTCAGTAATTCTCTAACCATATTTTAAGGGCTATCTAAATGCCAGGCTACAACTCTACAGAAACAGAATAAAAACTCAGTGTAATTAACATTCAAAGTAGCTGCTAATTTGTCCATTTATTTGCAGCTCATGCAACTTCATAATAAGAGTTTGCCAGACTAACCTGTTTAGATGTACGCTCCTTGTGCCAGCAGAGTTATTAAAACAAACAATACATTTACAGTGCATCTTTCTCTCAATCTGCTAAAGCTGAGCAAAACCACATTTGAAGCTCCGAGACTTGCACCCAGCAGTGTCCACTTTAAATAGAAAAATCTCATTGATTGCATGAAACTCGGGTCTCATTTTTGTCCATCGATTCCCCTGGTGACCTTCTGCAGCATCAAAGCCCAGAGCGAACCCAATCTGACCCCGACTTTATGTGCATTATTATATTGAGAGACAGGAGCTACTTACAGTCCATGCCATTGTCTCCGTAGATATGTAATAAAGTATTCTAGAACTGCTCCTGCAGAGAACACTTCATGCACTCGGCATTTCCTTTTCTCTGTCTCTCTCTCTCTCTCCCCCCTCCAATCTTAAAATTCTTCTTTTCGCTGTGCCGAATGCTTTTTTTCCCCCTACAGTGGACAGCTCAAATGAGCAACTTCAGACTTTGACTAATACTCACATAACTCTCAGTAAACAACATCCTTCACGCAGATCTATAACTAATAATAATGCTCTTTATTAAGCTCTCCTGTGAAACAATATGTCTAATAAAAGCTGCTCTCCATGCCGTTTTAATTATAATAAATCACCTTCATTACGATGCATACTTCAATATAACATGCCTAATGCTTAGCTACCTAGGATACTACAATAATGAGGACAGAGAGTAGACACATCTTGAAGAAAGTTATTTACACACACTGAAAAATTCTACAGTACCCTACTGCTTTGCAACATGAATTTCAACAACTTTTATCTTACCTTACTGTTTGTAACATCACAGCTGAGAAGAACCCCCCCGCCCCAGAAAATGCTGTTTACACAAATAACAGGACCCTGAATACATCCACTAGCATAGAAAAATAAGTCCTTGCAGTGCAATCATTTCTCTATAAATGTATAAAAGTATTTTACCACCCTGTGCAACAAATCAGTGATGAGACTATAGGCTGTTGTGTGCTGGTACCTAGGGATTTCATGTCAAAGTCAACTTCCTTGGCAATCCCTAGGGAACTGCGCTGTGCACATTCTCATGAAAGGTGTGAAAATCTGATTTTCTAAAATGGATCAGTAATTCTCTATGAAGGGGAAAAGGATCGATAAATCTTTGCTAAGTAGATTGTAAAGGAAAAATTATTCTTTCAGTGACAGTACATTAGGATCCTCCAAACAATCTCAATAAACTAAAGACATAGCATTTCTCCACCAGCTACTTTTGACTTCTGATATATTTTTGTAATCTCAGATCATTCTGCAATGCACATACATTTATATTTGCTAAGCAATGTTCCATGTTGATGTTGATTTATGAGTATATGCCATTATAATGCTTGGCTGTGAGTAGAAAAAGAAAATTATTAGCTGCTTGTAACCTGATAGATGTGATACGAGGAAATGTCATTACACCCATGCACACATATATGTTTGTTACTATATCACTCTCTCTGTACCTGCACAAATATTCTGTATTCCCTCTCTATACACACACACACACAAATATTTACTATACTGTGTGTATTTATATGACTTTTTTTGTACGTGCACAGATATAGCTACATTTTCAGGCACTGACAGTTAATTATAACATATATAGCAACTGTAACTCTACTAGGTGCTTCACAGACCTGAAAAGTGTTCAGCCAGTTACTGAAGTAGCACATGCCATCTGGCATTTACAGTTTCAAATCAGATAGCCAGGTTGTACTGAAACATGTGATTTTTACATACAAGCAAAAGCAGCAGCTGCCTGAAGACAGCATGATAATACGGCCTACAGCAAGCAGTGCAAATGTATCGCCAAGTCAGAAGTGGGCTACGCACGCAAGCAGAGGAATTCATTTGTCCTTTTTACACAGTCTCTTTCTCCTGCTGCACAGAGTAAGAGGATCCTGCCAGAAACATCTGTAGTGTTGTTTCTGCAGCAGTGGTAATATGCACAGTGTGGGCACTTAAATGTCCATTCCGTTTCTAAATGCCAGTGCCGGTATGAAACTTAACATGCTGGGCTGCATTTCTATTCCTGGCGCCCCCAGCACAGAAGTATTCTGGGTGGTAATCTTTGAGGGGATGCATGCTGAGGAAAGTAAAAAAAGAGCTTTGTCCCTCTCCTTAATGCTGAGAAACCAGAGAGGAAAGGAGGCAGCCTCTGCTGCCCAGAGAAATCGCCAGTCTGGAGACTAGGCTCTCTCCTGCAAGTAGGTTTTGGAACAAAAGCAGAAAATCAAGTCTAAGGAAGCCCAGAATAACATGAGAAACCAAATATGATGGGAAGTCATAGGCAGGAAAAAATTTGAGTTCAGCACTCTGAAACTGCTCCACGTTTGACTGCCCCCCCCCCCAAAAGGGATGGGGTTTGAACGCTGTGGTGCAGTTCTGAATATTTTAAGTTGCAGAACTCTAATGGAGTTAGTGACATCCTGAAAACTAAACTGCACACCTGAATAAGTTCCTCTGGCATTTTCCAGATGGTGGAATGATGGTAGAAGCCATCAATATTTATATTCAGAAGTTCTAATGCCTTGTAGACTTCCACAGTTCAAGGAACCTGCTTGCACAACTTCCTTAATCCTTTCGGCTTGTCTTTTGTTGGTTTGCGTGGGGTTTTTTTGTTTTGTTTCTATAAGCAGGGCAATACTAACAACAGTGCTTGAGAACAGATGCTGCCCTAGGTCCTAGCTGAGCAGAGGGTATCAGAATGTACCCAAACACACTGGGTCACTGCACCGTTTCATGCTTGAGGGAGCACATAGTTAAAATTATCTCTTTTTCCCCTAGTATCTCTACCATCCCCATGTCCACCAGAAAAAATGAGCGTGGAGTCTGCGGACTTACAGTGGACAAAAATACATAAACGAGAGTAACAAACGTGGCATATCAATTCCTGATAAAGTCAATTCATATCATTGTCATGAGGAACAAAAGGATAAAATTAAGTTCCCTTGGACCGACAAATCTCATTTTTACCCAAGGACACCATGGTAAGCAGGATCCTCAGGAGCCTGCTGCAGCTTCTCCTCAGACCTGTGTATTTTGAACCCTTTCAGTGGAGCTCCTCAAAGCACTTCACATGTTTCAGATAACGAAGTTTCACAACACCTCCTCAAAGTATGGCAGTGAACAGAAGTAAGGCACGCACACTGGGGTACCACAGAGAGGCAGAGTCAACATTTTAAAGCTGTGTGCTTAATCTACTCCAGTCTGAAATTTTGACCTAGGTGACTAGGTGAAAACCATACAGGAAACCAATACCAGACTAGTCCTTCCCTCTTATCCTGAATACATAGAAACACACTTGGAAGTCAGAGAGACATAGCTAGTCACTGGCAGCCCATGGCCAGTACCCATCAAAGGGGAGCTCCAGCCCATACAGATACAATAATATACACACACAATAATATACATGCTCTCATCCATCACATATCCAAAAATTGTTTGGGGTATCTCAGAGAAAAATGAAATTGTCTTCTTTTATAATAGGTTTTGGAAAAGGGTATCTTCACTGAAACCAAACCATGGAAGCATTCAATCTCCCTGAAGCATCACAAATCAGAAACAAAAAATGGAAAGGGCCTAATACTACTTGCAAAGAAGCACCCTGATGCCTCATCTGTTAAAGAAGAGCATGCCTTGCTAAGGTAGGAGTTCATGATCCACCACACCAGCAGGGTATAACAGTTGTATTTTGGGCTCTATGTCATACCGACTAAATCCCATTCTCTCTTATGTCAGTATCTTGCAATACCCTTCTGAGCATAGCCTCTTCATGAAGTCATAGTTCAGACCCACATCCAGCATTCCAGCTGTGACCAACTGACCCAGAGTAGCATGAATCATCTGGTTTGGTCTGTAAGCATTTATTCAGACCATTTTCTAACCCACACAGTCAGCACCTCTAGGTGTTTGGTTTCCTCCGTTGTTCACAGAAACGCTGGGCTTTTTGTTTTGTTCAGTGACATGATTTTCCTGGAATGCAGGTAATATCATTTGCTTAGGAAAAAAACAAACAACTTTTTATTCTTTCTTCAGTTTTTCTAATATCACAGATTAGAACAGTGAACATAAGATTAAATATGTCTCCTATATCTGAAATTTGGTAACAGCCTCCTCACAGAGGGAAAAACACTTACAGGTCCCTGTCTGCCTACCCAAGATGTGCCTGGAGGGCCCGTTCCTATTGGACAAGAGCTACATGGGTCACAAAAGGGCTGAAAAATTTTTTTTTCTTTTTTTTTTTTTAGTTTTTAATCTCCTTTAGTTCTCTTATACTCAGACATTACGTAAATTTTGAATTAACAGTCCTGTTTTAACACAACTTTTCTTATTTACCTATTTTTGCTTTTGATACTGTGCCATTTCAAAAATCATACAACCAAGGTGGACTCAGAATCCCTGTGTCTGCTCCTGGAATAATATGCAGTGGAGGCCAATCCCAATTGTAGGACACTGCCTAGCAGGAAGCATTTGCATGATTACAGCTGAGACAAATCACAGTTGTCTATTCTCACACCTTTGAGACTACCTATCTACTCCTTATCTGCACTAAGAAAATCAGATACTAAATAGTATGGAACTCTGTTTAGAGATACTGGCTCAAATGCCTAAACACCAAAGGACACATACACCTTCAAAGGCCAAAATTTGCAACTTGCACAAAGGACCAAATCTTGCACCCACAAAAATACAAAATTCCCATTGCTTTCCAAGAGGGGAGACTCCATCCAGGAAACCCAGATGGGCGTTCAAGGGGAGGCCCATGGAAACATTGCATCTGAGGGCCAGGCTCTTTTTACGTCATCAAATGCCCATAACAAATTACGCCAGTGGTGCAACACAACAAAATTAACCTTACACTAGGCACCTTAAGATGTGTTTTCCAGAATATTAAAAAGTTTCTTCCAACTACATTTTAAAGCCATATTTTTTGACTCATTCCTCAAAACAAATTATGTTAAGGAGATTCACTAGCTGAATTACATTCTATGAACCCTTATGTGAATGTTATATGATAGCACATATACACATGTGCAAAATTGCAGGATATAATTCTATAATAAACTCCTAGAAAGTTTCAGAAAGGAGCTCTTCTATGTAACCAGCTAAATATTGCATTTGTATTCAAAGCCATGTTACACTCATACTAACACAACCAGACAATGTGAATTTTCAAATTAAATTACAGAGCAACCCTGCAGTAAAGGCTAAAATTTACTTACTTAATGCCATAAAATTTCACCTGATTTCTCAAAGAAACCCATCTTAAAAAGTTGTACACTGTAGCTCATCACAGATTAAAGCTTTTTCCGAGAAGTTTAAAAAACATAATAAAAAGTAAGGTTTGGGTTTTGAAAATGAACCTACTCTAACCTGTTTTACCTGTCCTGTAGAAGAACAATTATCCAGAGGGACCTTGACAGGCTGGAGAAATGGGCTGACAGGGACCTCATGAAGTTGAACAAGTCGAAGTGCAAAGTTCTGCACCTGGGGAGTAACAACCCTGTGCACCAGCATATGCTAGTGGCCACCCAGCTGGAAAGTAGCTTGGCAGAAAACAACCAGGGGTTCTGGTAGACACCAAGTTGAACATGAGCCAGCGACGTGCCCTTGCAGCAAAGAAGGTGAATGGTATCCTTGGCTATGTTAGACAAAGTATTGCCAGCAGGTCAAGGTAGGTGATCCTTCCCCTCTACTCAATGCTGGCAAGGCCACACCTGGAGTACTGCATCCAATTCTGGGCTCCCCAGTACAAGAGAGAGATGGGCATACTGGAAAGAGTCCAACAAAGGATCACTACGATGGATAAGGGACTGGAGAACCTCATGTATGAGGAAGGGTTGAGAGAGGTGGGACTGTGCAGCCTGGAGAAGTAAAGGCTCAGGGGAGTCTCATCAATGCATATAAATACCTGAAGGGAGAGTGCAAAGAAGACAGAGCCAGGCTCTTTTCAGTGGTGCCCAGTGACAGGGCAAGGAGCACACACTGAAACATAGGAGGTTCCCTTTAAACATCAGGAAACACTTTTTTTACTGCGAGGGTGACCGAGCACTGGCACAGGTTGCCCAAAGAGTTTGTGGAATCTCTTTCCTTGGAGATATTCAAAAGCCATCTGGACATGGTCCTGTGCAAGCAGCTCTAGGTAGCCCTGTCTGAGCAGGAGGTATAGATTAGATGACCTTCAGAGGTCCCTTCCAACCTCAACCACTCTGATTCTGTGAATTTTTAGCATTTTTCTTCCCCATTGGACAGAAGCAAGGGAAGGAAAGAACAGTAAAAAGAATCACCTTTAACTATCTAAAGACTAATAAAGAAAATTTACCTTGTTTTGTTGGGCTTCAGGTTTTCCTATGTCTTATCTAACAAAAGAGGGAACTAAAAATGCTGCATGGGGAACCAAAAAGGGAGAAAGATGGGGAAAATAAGCCCCACATAGAAAGGCTGAGTGTGGGAAGGCACAGGAGGAACAGCAGGAAAACAGAGGACCTGGAATTACATCTTGCCTTGAACTAATTTCAGCTGTGGGCACACTGAAGCAGAGTAAGGAATGGAGGAATGTCATTTCCATGCTCTTCCATTATACATTTTGCAAATGGACATCTCGGAATCTGCAGGACAAAACCTACTTCAAATGGCCTGGTAAGCCTTCCACTCTTCCATAATAAAGAGAAAAAATTAAAATTACCAAAGGGGTCAAGTTCAAACATCTTTTCAGTGCAGTGCTACTGTAAACCTGAAACACTGCAGTAGTTTCTGTAAATTTTAAACCGGAGCTTTAAGGTGAAGAGTCTGGGAAGGACAGCTAAGGGTTTCCATCAGTTTCTGGTAATTCTACTCTGTTAACTGCTACTATCACTTGTTTATATCATCCACCTTCTGTAGTCACCCTCAGGTTTGGCTAACTAACCATTAACGTGCTAACCCAGCAAACATACCAAGAAAATGTACTAATTACTGAAGCCCATATGTGTTTTCAGAATCATATACCTAGGCCGCTTTTAAGTGGATGTACTTGACCCATCTCTCAGTTGCTTACACAGGTTTAGAAACACCAGAAATTTAAAAAGAAATATCATAGCAGGCAGGTCCTCTAGAAAAACACCTCTAAAAACCCCTGGGAACTACACATTACAAAGCATTTTTGCAGAGCAGGCCACACCACTGTAAAGCCATATGCTGTTCATACTAACTTCAGTAGACTTCTGCATGAACATGCTTAGATCTGTTGAGGACCGATTGATGCAGATGAATATCTAGGACCTGATCCAGGTTGCCGACATCAGTAGAAGTAGGTTTACCATATCCTGTATGCAGATTTGGGCAGCATTCTGAGGATTTTCACAAGAAGCAACATTCTTATTTTAATAAAACTGTTGTCAGGACTTCCATAATACTTCACAATGGGTGAACTCGCTAACCAGATTTGTAAAAGGGCTTAGACAATGGTAAATGAATGCCATGTTCATAAGCATTTGAGACTGAAAGTAACTGTCTTGTTCGGTCAATGGTCAAAATTACCTTCAAAACACAGGAAGGGTTACCTAGGTCCTTCTTTCCCCACCTCCATTCATTTCTTCCCTAACCTTCTAACATTATAACCAGAATCTTCAAGTGTTTGCAATTATGTTACCAGCTCTACCCTCCCTGCCAAAAGGCCACCTAAGACCTCCTTTGTGGATGCAAGTAGTCATTCCCTGATAAAGATGAATTTCAAGAGCCATGACTGAGGAAGAGGAGGAGGTTGGGCAGAGAAAAATCTTTCTGGGAAGATAAAGAAACCAGCTTTGCAGCTGGCTCTTTAAGCAGAAAGTTATGCCCTACTGAGGCCATCCATGACAATTTGGTTGCCCTACTGAGCTGCAGCCCTAGTTCTAACAAAATAAGCAGGGTGTGCATTTGAAATAGGAATGGGACTGGTGGTGAACTTTTTTGTAACATAAATAATTTAACTTTCCTTAGCTGCCTAGCATACCACCCACTGCATTAGAGCAAGGTACAACTTGAGAACAAGCAGAGAATCAAAGTAGGTAAGAGTGTGGAAGATTAGGCATTTTGTTCAAACACTAAAAAGAATGTAGAGGCCATTGGAAATGGCTTCTCTATTAAGCTTTCTCTCCCCTCCTCTTTCTCCACAGAGTAGCAGCATGAACAAATCAGAAAACAAGACTGTTTATAAATCAGACTGAAACAGCTCAAGTATATTTTATTGACCGAGCAAAGCAGGCAGATGGCACAACAGAGAACAGTATGTTTTTAAATACTTTTGGAAGGGCAAAAAGTTAAGTAATATTGTTGCTAGCAGCCATGCAGTTCATGCAAGAAGCGTCTTTAAAAGGCAGGGAATGTATAAGGAGAACAGCCTCTGCAGAGCAAAGCAGCATCACAACACACCTCCAAATTACTTCATGCACAAGGTTGACAAGTCCTTTAAATATTAAAGGCCATGTTCTACTCTAATTCCACACATGGGATTCCCACTAATGTCAGTGGGTGTTTCACACAAAGCACAAGAATAGAAAACAGCCTTTGGCATCTTTTAGTATTAAAGAAAAAAGATTTCAATAAGTTTACTTAATCCATCAAACTGGCAGACTCTAGCATTAGCTCCTGTGATAGTGCTGTCAATGCTTGGTCAAGCCTAAAAAACCTTCAAGCTTAAGCAAGTCTTGACACAGCAGAGAAGCAGAAGCTCAAGATGGCCAACTGTAGGAAGTAAATAAACTTTTAAAAGCAAAGAGAATAAAGGATTAAAGGATAAAGAAAATTATTTTCCCCCTTTATATCAACTTTTTCCAGAGAAGAAATACACGTTTCTGAAAAAGAAACCCTGAGCTTGGTAGGCTGGGTAGAAAAAAAGAAAAGCATAGACAAGTTTGAGGGGAACAGGAGGTAGAGAGTAACTGCTAATCCTGCTAAGGGAGTTTCACATTGACTTTAGAGTATTGGGGGCATACAGACTTCTTGACCATGCACTAGCTAGTTCCCTTGATAGCCTGAAATAACTAAAGTTAAAGGTCTCAGAATATATCTTAAGTCCATGGGAAGAGTGGATTTGTGCCCAAGAGAGTATTTTGCTGTCAGATGCCCAAGTCAAAGCTTTATCAAATGGTGTCTGCAAGGGGTACAAGCATAAGACAACTCTGCTAATGCCTTCCCCCCATTGCTGTCCTACTCCCGCATTCCCAATAGGAACAGCCTCTTGACCACCACTCCCTGTTGCATTTTTCATTTTAATTTTTTGTTTAGAGATCACAGAAGCCCCATGCACTTGTTAGCCTAGGTTGTTGTTGGCTTGGTGGCTACTGTTTTGGGTAGCATGTCCTTGACTCTGGGGTAGTAGCCCTTGTGATAATTAGAAGAGACCTAGTTACCTTGGAAGATGGTAGAGCCAAATCTGAAATATTAGGTCTCATTCTCGTTGCCATGTTTAGCATCCATCTGGTTCAATTATCACTCAGGGCCACACTGTTGGATTTCTGTAGCAGAGAAACTGATACTGGTATATGGTCAGACTGACAATTTAGCTAGACAAGCCTGTTGAAAACGTGTAAGACTTATAGGATACATGGCATTAGTAGTCTGACCTCGGTACATAAAAGATTTGAGGCAATTTAAACTGTAGTACCATCACGGAAAGGAGACAATTTGAAGAAAGCAACAGGGTAGAGGTACAGGTAGTTGTTAGTGTTATGCAAGCTTTTTCTCTCCCCCTGGATATATTGATATACTTTATTTATAGCAGTAAAAGCATCTGAGCACAAACAGGATTTGAAGACAAAGTTAAAAATATTACAGAATGACAAGCCCTACAGCCAATTGTATCCAACAAGTCTGTTCTCCCTTTATTTCTTTCCTCTAATTCAGTATACAGCTGACTTATTTGCACCCATCGATTTAGCACATGAGCAGTAACAAAGCATAGCAGTCATCATGTTCTACTCCTTCCTTGTTCAGTTGCTCTTTGGGATGGGCTTCCTCTTACTCGCCACTGTCTTTCTTCCCTGTGTAGTTACATCAATCTCTCCTTGGATTGCTATTGAGGAAAAGCAATTGTCCAGAAGTGGAAGTTACATGTAGCTCTGAATGGGGCAGCTTCCCAGTGTTCATTATAATCAATGGAGTCTCTTTCATTGACTTCTGTAAGAGACAGATCAAAGCAAGACCCTTTCTTTAAGGTCCTTCTGAACAAATTTCACCTGAAAATGCCAAGGTGCTTCCTGCCAGGAAATCTACAGAGAATTCAGGCAGAACACTGTTTTCAGTTTCACAACAAACTCAGATTAAGTGAATTGCCTTATGTGGTTTTCCAGTGTCAATTCCAATTACGGCTAATGCTGTGTAAACCTTAGGCTTAAAAAGCTACATCAAGAAAAGTAGGGCGAAGGTCAGGAGGCACATGGGAGGCACCATGATTTTGATTTGAATTCCTTTTGGGGTAGCGATTCTGAAACCTACTTTTGTTTACAATTCATGGAAGGTGGAAAGCTTACACTGGAAGTGGTTTGAAGAAGTCTTTGTAAGAGGCAGAGGCACAGCAAAATATATAAAATCATTCTAACATCACCCATAACTACTTCCTCAGTAATCCACCAAAAAGACTAACACAAGCACATGTTAATTCATGTCCTCTGAATTCAATGGAGGAACTGAGCACTTCAGCATCAATGGCCTCTGCTTGAACAGGCCTTATATTTGCAAACAGACACTGTTAGAAATTCCCAACCAGTTCCAATGCTACGTGAACCCCTGAAACTTAAAAAAATAAATCCACACTAGTAGAAGGTAACACATGTGAACTGCTGAGGACTCATTACTAAAATGACCCTCCTCGCTTTCCTGTTTTCACATACATAGTCCTGTTGAATCCAATGGGACAATTCCCATGAGGAGAACCTATTTTTGGAAAGAAAGTTTTCTTCATTGCTCAACAGCCATACTAGATCATGGCAGTTTGATCTAGCTAAATTCCTGTCAGGCATAAGCTTCCCAAACAACATTGAATTTTCTCCTTCTCTAGATTCTACCCACTGCTTGGGGTGGGGGAGGAGGGAAGTCAAGTATCCAACTAAACCATCAGCTTGAGGATATAAATTAAGTATATACATTCTTTATAAACAGGACTCCTAATAGTACATTTAAATTATAACTTGCACTTTTGCAGCATCCCCACGGAGTTAATTTTAAAAATGAATGAAGGAAATAATGCTACTAAGACTACAGAATTTCTCACATGCACCCCCACACTGGCTTATCTAGTTTTAATGTCTAGGACTTACACAGTTGCAAACTACAGCTGCTTAAATGACAACTATTGTTCACTGCATGATATTTGGTGCAATAAATGCTTAAGTATGAAATCCATTAGTGCCACATATACCATACACTACATTTGCAAAGGCTTAGTTCAGGGGGGAGGGAAATTCCTCTCCACAGATAAATACAGCTTTTAAAGTTTTTATATTTTTATTATTATTATTTTCTTCCAAGAAAATATCTATTTTTTTGGAACATCTCTATCTGCTGGTATCCTGAAACTCAATGAAATACCTCAAGGCAAGTATTTGTTTGCTATTTCCTGTTGGAACAGCGCAAGAATGTTCTTTGTGTTATTTGAAGCAAGCAGCAAAGATGGCAACAACACATGGGTGACTTCACTTCCTTGGGGGAAGAGAAATTCCAACATATATTTAATATATATTTGTGCCGTATAATTAAAAAGGTATCCCAAAGAGAACGGGCACTGATAAGCACTTGTTATTGAAAAGGGCACAGGAAACAAGAGGAGTATGCACCAAAGTGCAGTGGAGCAGAATGAGAGGTGAGGTCCTACTGATCAGCTCCCACAGAGACCACTGAACAGCCAGCTCCAAACTAGGACAGTAGTCCTGTGATTTTTGCCTGGTTTAGCTTCCTATAGACTCTAGTAACTGCAAAGCATGTGCAAACCAAACAGTAAGAGAAACTATGGCAAATTCTATTTCTCTTTTCCAAGCAGTTTGGAAACCAATTGTGCTACCACCTACCATAGAAAAATGTTGTCCTGGGTTCCTGCCACTCCTGGAAACTGAATAAATGCTAATTTGGATGAGGATAGCTTCCTTTTGAGATGCTTCATTTGCTCTGTGATCCCAAGCTGAGAGAGAATCAGGCCAATTACATTGAGTGCAAACACATTAAAGAAGCATCATGTGCTTCAAAGAAAATAAGACATTCTTCACATATTTATGAATGATCTAGCCTGCCTTTGAATGAAAATTCAAATACAGGGAACAAACGCAGTTTAAGTAAAGCTATACTCTCATTCACACTCCATAAAACTGTGATTACCTCTTTTTCCCTTCATGAAATATACTACTACTCCTCTAAAGTCAATTTGCAAGAGCTTTAGCTTATAAAAAAAACAACCTCCCCCTCCCATAAAAACATTCAAAACAAACCTATCTAGACAAAAGGCCCAGTTTCCCTACTGATTTGTGCTAGGTGGAAAAAAACAGTTGTCTGCTACATTAGTGAGAAATAACAACTTCAGAGACTCAGACACATGCTGAAATGTTTCAGTTGAAATCAAACTCTGAGAAATTTTTTAAATGTTTTCAACACATCAGCATGAAGCATCGACCTAGTTGGAATCACTTAGATCTAAAGCAAATGCACTGATTGTTTTCACAGCATGCTTTTCTTCTTCAAGCTGCAACAGGCAGACTGGCAACTGCTGTTCAGAAAGGTTTTCAGCCCCCTGCCTTAGTCTACTGTAGCCTATGACACAATCAATACCAGGGTTAGAAGGCAGAGGAAGCTAAGGAGAGATTATGAAGATGAGGTGAGTGACAGAATTGCCTTACAGGATTTGTTCTCTCTCTCACCTTGAGTCTTTTCTGCTGCAAACAAAGATGGAGAACCATCCCAATTCTTTCTCCGAAAGGGAGCAGAGATGGTGGGAAGACCGCGTGGTGTGAGCGCAGACAGCACTCAGTGCACTTAGGAACATTGTGCTCAACAGATACAAGAAGACAGAAGATCCTGCCAGCAGATGTCGTCGTCTTTGTCAGGGTGGGATAGAGATACTGCTAAAGAAAGCTTTTCTCTCATTAATCAGTATAATTAGCATGCACAGTGAGAAAAAGTTCACAGTGAAATAAAACTCAAGTATTCTCCTTTAATCATTTCACCTCAACTCAGCCTGTGCTATCTGCAGGCATCTCTGTTCCAGCCCATCCGATAGGGATCATCATCTTTCAATCAACCCCCCTCCCTTTGAACCGGTGCATAATGGTAGAGCGCTTCACACACCAGTCTTGCTTAATATGCCACTGCACAGGATGCTTTAGCTGCCATGTTATAAAGATCTTAAAAGCTTTCAGTTGTTCAGGTACCACATTATTAAAGAGTTTTTACAGTAACCCTAACAATTTTAATACAGCACAGCTCTTGTTAGAGTCTTCATGATAGAAAATGTGATTTTAAGCCCCTTACTGGAGATACCATGCTGTTCTGCTGCTCTAGCCCACCACTGGTTTATGGAGATAGGTGACTTAGCTTGAACTTACTGCAGTAGTGTAAGAAGGGATGGAAAGAAACAGTTCAAGGGAAATTAGAGTGAGAAGGCCCAGTTTATGCCTCTGTCTGTTCTTTTCTGTGAAGCGTAGAAAAATCCCAGGAGAAAAGCATATTTGGACATTAATAGCATGAAGCAGCCAGAATATTGTTGGGATTCAGTCAATCCACATTTATATTTTAACATGATAAAACATAGGAAATGGAATAGGGAACAGAAAAATCCAGCTTTACCCCCCTTTAGTGACATTAATTTTATATAGTTATTTAAGTGCTTTACAGCACAAGCAAACTATTTACCATAGGTTATGTAGACTCAAGTTCAGTACACCACTCCAACCACGATAGGGGTCCCTAGACCCACAGTGCGGGCTTGTGTATGCACCACTCCATACTGATAACAGAATTAACACCACTGCAGACCTTAGGTTTGTAAAGGGTTACAGCACCATTATTTGTGCTGTGCCTACAAGTATGACATTGTGTAATTCTTCGTGCCCAAACAGATAGAAAACTCTCCCAGTTCAGATGCAGAGGAAAACACAACCTAGCAGTCAATAAAGGATGAGCCCTCCAATATGCATCACCATGTTTTAGTCCAGCTCCCTCGTCTCAAACATGATATCAGCATGAGCGACGAGAGTTAGACACTTGGATCTCCTAGAGAGTAGCATAGTGGAAGCAAACAACAGAATAGATTGACAAGGGCTTTTAATCTTTAAAACCTTTTAATAAAGTGACAGTAAGAGAGATGACAGGTGGAGCAGTAAGGGGCTGCAGCGAGGAGCCCACCAGCATGGGGAGGCACAGCCCCAGGGTAAGCACAGTGAGCACCTTGCCAGCACCAGAGCTGGCTGGACCTGGCACAACGGGTGAGCATGTGCCAGCCTGGCACTACACAGGTAAACACATGGCCTCCTGCAGCAGCCACATAACTACAGAAAGGGCTGGCAGAGTTCCCCATCCTGCAGCATTCACTCCTATCCCTGCTTTTCTTCTGCAATAACCCAGCAAACATCATTTCACTTCCCCCAACAGTACCTCTTGGATCCACTTCCCAATAGCTTTGCTTAACAAAATGCACCTAAGTGACCCCCTTCCGACACCTGACCATAATCCCTAGGTCTGCTCCCACACCCTGGGGCCCCAACTGCCCCAGCCCATGGGGCTGGCTCAGGGCATCACCCAGGGCCTCACTACTATGCAAGTTGGCAGTTCACAAAATTAGTTAAGGGAAAAGACACCCAAAGTTTGCTTTGTTTTTCCAAAATATGAGACAAAAAGCATCATCTGACTGCAAAAGGCCCATTGTCAAGCTGCCATCCGCACTTCAAGAGGTTCCCAACATGAGACAGGAGACACAAAAATATATTTATTCAGCCCCGTAAAGTTGAGGGCTTTTCTTTTGGGGAGGGAGTTCCCTACAGATGAGTTTGTCACTTGACAGTACCATTCGTGATCAAGCAATGTTTGGTAATTGTGTCATACCGACATCTGGGCTTTCAATTAATCCCACCTCAGCGTAAGAGAGAATTTTAGAGAGAAGTTTCACACATCAGAGCACTTCCTCTCTTACACAGCACTGAGTTGCTAGGGCTTGGGGCAGAGAGGTCTGTCTTGGTTTTCTGTGTTCATCTTTACAGCAACCATCTTTTAAACCCATAATGTAACATGCAGGCAATATATTGCAACTGAACCTCTTGGCTGGATGGACTTCTGTTAAGGTTTGAAGATCTTTGGGAACCAACATACAGGGTGAATACTGTAAAAATCACTGAGAACTTTTAATCACTGTCATTTGACAACTAAACATGCATGTAGTCATTCAACCATAAAGTTGAAGTAAATATGTAGAAGACTACAAGATGACATGGTAAAACCAGAGGCCTCCATTCACTAATAATTTCTTTGCATTGTCCAGCACTAATCACTATAAAGTGGTTATATATTATTATGAAGTAACACTTGAGAAGAAAAAACTCTTTATAAAAGTGGAACTTTTTTGCAAGATGCTTTTCCCTTCCCAACTACAATTCAAGTCACATAAGAATTATGTGACACTCAGTACTTGTTCTGTGAAAAAAATCTTATTTCATGGTATTTTTAAAAACTTTTTTGGCGGGAAACATATATAAAAAAATCAAGATAATACTTCATATGAGAAAAGAATTTCTTTTGACTATTTAATATAAATGAACAGCTCTATGAAACCCATGCCCTCCTCCAGTGGAGGAGAGTTGGAGCATTTCCAACCCTCAACTTTGGTACATATCTTAGGACACTCTTCTTAACAAGCCAAAACTGCAGCCTTTGGAAATTCATTTGCGGGAATTAACCTGCCAGCTAGAATTTCAAAAACAGCTTTTTAAACAATTATTTGTTTGTAACTTCTATATAATGAAAGGCATAGTTCATATTTCCTAACTTGAGTTACTTACAAATGTTCAGTAAGACTTTCTAGTGTAGGTCACAGGTCTTGCTTTCCTTTATAGTACTTGGAGAGAAAACAGGCTTTAAAGTGACTGGCTCAGACATCAACATATTATTTTTAAGATGCCTAAGTCAGAGCAGATGAATGCCATATGACAAATTAAGCATCAGAAGACATACAGGCACACATTTTAAAAGTCTAACCATAATTATAGGTTGGAGGAGGAAACTTACTGACAATTACAAGATTCATAAAACATGCAAGTACATCTGGGAGACTGAAAATTCTTTAAAAGTTTCCCTAAATCATATAGATGGAGGTGTGCCAGGCAATTCTTCCATTAAAATATATAATTTTTAAAATATATAATTTTAATATATAATAAGTGCAACATCCCTCCAATTACCAGAAACATGCTGCAGCATTATGTTGGTCTCCAAATCTAAGAACTTAAAAATGAATTAATTCTCTCATTTATGAGATACACATAACGATTTAAAAATCATTTTGGCTAACATTAACTCTACACTAATTCCTAAAAATTGGGATAAGTGCTAATTCCCATTTGTGCAGCAACAATCTTTTTATCAGATGAAAATGACAAACTTCTAAGGGGAAAGAAAAAAAATACCAAAATGTGTTTAAATCTGATCTTGAAAAGAAGCATCTTTCTCTTCAGAGGAACTGAATCAACATATTAAGGTCCAATTATGTTATACTTAGGCAAGGATTGTAAGCACCCTGAAGTCTCTGTCTGGAGGCTTATATACAGCCAGCATCTTATATGAATACACATCTTTTAGTTTGCATAGGTTTTGTAACAGAAACAGATAAACAGAAGTAAATCTCAGATATTCTGTAAAAATTAATGCATCACTTCTGCATATTCCTATATGACATTTCTGTTTAAGCTAATCAGATGACATTTGGAGAACTCAGCATTGATCCCAAAGGTATATTCAGGTTGATAAGGGCAATTACATACCTATAGCCCAGGGAGCAGGAAGACGACTGCTGCATGAAGTCTACTGTGGAGATTCCCATACTGATCTCATTTGCCCATTCACAAGTTAGGCCATACTCCAACAAAGGACTGCAGCATACCCTGAACTTCAAGAGCATGAGGAGTATCACTGACTTGAGCAGAGTTTCTTCCATACAAGCAGGGCTCGAAAAAATTGTGACTAGAACAACATTATTGAAGCAGATCCATTTCAGCCCGACAGTGTATCATTTGAAGTTTGCTGCCATAGTAACTTTTAAGTATCACAGGGTCCTAATATACACATTCCAATAAAATGTATTAATAATAAAATATTACATGAAACATTAAAATGCTGTATTGATTATTGTCATAAATGGGATATTTAATTAACAGGGATCTTGTGTTGAATGTTCTTGCTCCTCCTGAAGCAGTCAATGTTTACAGTAAAACTTATGTACTGCCACAAAGCAAAAGGGAGCAATAAAAAAAAAATTCATCCTTGGAAGATGGGGTTCTTTATACCACTGAGAATGAACATACCTTCAGGTTTTGGAGCAGTTATTTTTGAACTTCCTTCATAGTACTTTGGTTATTAGTCAACACATAGCTTTTGGAAGGTAGAAATTTCTCTACAATCTCAGTTCATCAAGATCCTTCAGAGCAGATTTGGAATTGTTCTGTCCCCAGGACAAACCTTCTGTACCCATAGCTACCACAAATTCTTCAGGCGGTATCAGTTAACGAGTAAATCCCTGTTGACTTCAGTAAAGCCAGGATTTTCACCCTTTTTCCACAGACTTTTGTAAACAACCTTAATAGAGTTTGTAGCTTGACAATATAGTAAAGTTGGATAAATACCCTGTTTTATTTATACAAGTTTCCATTATGGCATTCTTTATGCAGCAAGGTAGTGTTTTTCTGCTGCTGCTTCTCTGCAGTCAGTTCACACTTGTTAAAAGCTTACACATTATTTCTACCAAGGTAAAACCAGGAGAGCTTTGGAACACAGGAAGACTGAGGTAAACAATAGTCACTCGTTAGCAAGGTAATTTTCTCAACTGCAGAGGCAGAACTCTGCTAAAATAGTGATTAATTCTTTACCTTGGGACATGTCCAAAGCACATTGAAACTTGCCACAGACTTCAATAGATTTTTGGATTAGGCCCTAATTAGTATTTACACTTGGTCTGACTGTGCTCATGATAAAGGTGTGTTTAGCAATATTGATAATGACATGTTTAGCAACAGTATCAGAACCACGTCCATGCATACAGCCTGTGTTTTGAACAAGGTTCTGTATTAATGTCAGCAGCAGTGAATTTGCATGCCATTTTATATTCTAGCTCTGTCTCCTTTGGTACAGGAATGGAGTGGGCTATTTTATCAGATTTTGCTAGGAACCAGCAAATAAAAAAAGGAATGAATGCCTATTGTGAACTATAAAAAGAAGGGATATGCAGTGAGACCAGTACACCTGAGCTCCACCTACTGATGCCATTACCCACCCAAAGTGGAGCTGCAATACTGGGAAAGCACCCAAGGGAGGACAATCACCTAGACTGGAAGGAGCACCTGGTAGAAACACAGAAGGAGGAGAACAGGTGTTTCAGAAGCCAAACACTACCCCATGTTTGTACAGTGCAGCTGTAGAGCTACTTCCGGCCGCGCCCCCCCCCGC
>NW_010973244.1:656547-715212 GCF_000737465.1 Haliaeetus leucocephalus | reverse complement strand
TCTATGGGCCGGCGTGAGCACCCCCCCCCCCCCCCCCCCCCCCTTTTGGCCTATCAGAGGGCATTAGAAACCTCCTACTGACATTGGTGCACTCTCAAACTCCACTGGTAACACCTTCTCTACTTCCATATATGCACTGCCATATAAAATCGCTAGGTTCAACAACATATTTTTCCATTTCATCTTACAAGTAGCTGAAGGGCTCAGAAGCAAGAAAATGTTGCATTTGTAAAACACTTCAGAATATACAAGTACACCAAAGAGAAAATTCTTTAAGAAAGATGCAGACGCACTGACATATTATTATCCAAGAATAAAACCCTTTGATGTAGAAGTCCTGTACAAGTAGAGAGCAAAAAAGCAGTCATAGTGAATGCTAATTGTAGTAAGCCCAACACACTTTCTGTTGAGAAGAAAGCTTGTTAGCAATACTGTAATGCAACACTTGATGCAGCACAGCAAAGGACATATTCTCAAAATAATTCAATTTTTACCTGACTGTGATTCTGTTTAGCCTAACAGGAATTTTGCAAGTGGCAGTATAAGAGTTGAGGTATGAGGATGCATCTGTAAGCCTTGGCTTTCTCATCTTTGCTGCTTAAATGTCAAAACCTTCTTCAGGCTGTTGGGAAAAAGAACCCAACGTATAAAAAAAAAGATTAAACCCATACCCTTGTATGCACTGGCAGAATAATTATTTCTTTGTTCCTCCTTTTAAAAACAGCTTTCAAAGCTCTCTATTAAAGTCCTACCTTTTCATCTGTGGTACATCTTTCCTCTTTGAGGAAAAGACTTCCACCCATCAAAAAATTCAGTCTTGAACCTGGGTTTGGGTTTTGGGTTTTTTTTACCCAGCTTTTAAACAATAATCCATGGGAAGGTCAGACACTACCAAAACAAAGAAAAAAACACCAAACACTTTTTCCAAACTTGAACTACATGCTGGAGAACAGGCTACATCTTTATCATGGATCTCTGATCTATATTTCATACCTCTGATTGAGGAAGAAACTTCGAAAAAAATTATAATCTTTAAACAATGGTTGCCCAAATATTTCCTGACCAACAACTTTTTGCAACAGTCTGCAGCTGCTCATAGATTGCCTACACTCCACAAGCAATTAGCTTCCCCCAGTGTAACACAGATAAATTCAACTACTATATTTTCTCCAGCATTCCCCATGCATCTAGTACAGAGAACCTCACCTGCAAAATTAATACTCAGCAATGCTATGATCATGCTTAATCCACTTTTACTGCCTTTCAACTTTGAAGAACATTGCAAAGAATTCCAATCATTTTTCCTTACATTTGAGACCAATGAAAGGGTTCATTAATCACTCGTTGCAGCTAGCAAACGAATACACCAAACTCAGTACAGCACATGAAAAAAATTACTATGAAGTTTTGTAAAGACTGGCCAAATAAGTTTTCTCCTTAATTTCTTATTGTTATTTGTAACTTCCTGGACATTCTTTAGTTAAGTGAATCCCTGCACCTACCTGAGTCTATTCCTGCACCATTTTAGCACCTGGGCCTAAGCATAGGGTCAGTTATGACAAGATAGAAGCTCTTGACTGAAAATCAGCAGCACCCTTTCTATTGTACTTACCTAGTTTTTAAACAATTCCAACATGAGATTTCAGATGAACATATAGTACAAACCTGACCCTATTACTATCAACCAGATCTTTGCTGGTTATTTCATACATACTAGGAGCCACCCCACAATCCAGCAATATAGCATAAACCCAGAGATACATAAATGGCACCAGTCAGCACTGCTACAATGGTACTTACATGAACTGGGAAGTACCAGGAACAGAAGGAGCCTGGAGCACCCTCCAGACATGGCATTAAAACTGAGCCTGTATTTGTGTGCCTGTGGATCCCATCAGCTGCATGGCTAGCAGCCTCAATGCCCTCCTGGCTAAATCCGGCATCACCTTGCCAGCCTGGCACCAGTCACCCAGCAACACCATGAGAACAAGGACTGGAAACCATGCTCTACCCCTCTTGAGGGCACTCGCATGCAGAGGACATTTACAGACCTCCTCTGCTCCCTCAGCCTGCCTCCCTTCACCCCATGTAGACTTTTCCCCCTCAGAAGAAAATTTGGTCTTAAATTCAGGCTCAATATGACTCAGGATTTGGGGTTTAAAAGGCCCAGAAGGCAGAGGCACTGCACCACACAGCAAAGCCTACCTCAACCCACCCAGCTCTTTCTTTATAGAGTAGGACCAGAGCCTGGCCTGGTGTCCAGCTGCTCACAGCTTCCTTCCAGGGGAACACCAGGCTTTAACTCCCCTGAGCAGCCACACCTGGGGCCTCCCCTGCCCTGCCCACAGCCCCATTTAGCCCAGCAATGCCACAGCTGTGCCGGCCTCCAGCTCCTTACAGCTCTACCATGGGCCCCATGTCCTGGCATGGCGTCTTAGCTGACTGCTGCCTTGCATGGCAGCCGGCTGCCATCCTGGGCCTGCCCTGCTCAGGTGCTGTGGGGACAGGCCCCTGGCTGGTGAGACCTGGCCCTGCTCCCCAAACCTTAGGGGCAGCGGCTCCCTCACACCTCCCTGTGTAAAGGTGCTGCTTGATTTCCACCACAGCTGATGTAAATAAATGTCCTTGTGTAATTAAGGTCCAGCACGTGTCCTCTATACCTTTTGTAACTTTTATATAAATTTAAAAGGGTTGTACATGTGACTAAGCTTACTCATGACCAAGAAGCTGTAGGGGAAATGTTGCAGTTAAAATTCTGGGCCTAAAATTTTACAGTGTAAGAATTAAAGAAGCTGATGTCAGTTATGAAAAAAACTTCACTAAGAAAATTTGCTGTGTATTTCATGGCTCACTCCCCGCTGTATTGCACGATACCATTGCAATTACACGTCTTACGTATGCCACTGTTGAGCTTTTAAAGGACCAAATTTTGAGTCTCCCTACCTGCCATTTGCTGCCTCTGATACCAGTAGCAGCTGTCCCTGAGCACAGGGGCACCGATGTGGGACTACAGCATAAAGTGATTCAGTGACACAAATACAAGCTCCAGATACCAATGTGAGCTTGCAAATGAAACCCATTCTTATCAGATCATTTATGAAAGAAAAAAAAATATAATAATATATATTTTTTTAAAGTTAATCAAATAATAGCTGCTTTTCTCTTTCTCTAGCCTGAAGGGGAGACATTTACCAGATGAAAGGGGAGCAAAAATATATATACTTTATCCTCCTAGCCTTACTCATGCTCGAGACAGCTGCAGATGCAGTGAGTGTCCAAGGTGGCATATACCAAGCAGAAGCCAATCCAAAGCAAAGGGATACTGACCAAAAACCAAAGTGTCTTTTAGAAAAGCATTTTCAAAAGACTCATTAAATCACATTGAGGGGGAGGATTGGTACCGCAGCCAGCAATGCCTCTGCTAAGAGAACAGCTCTGCATGTAAGTCACTTTTAAGGATAGCTTCATAAACTTGTTCTTGGTTTTGTAACCTTTATCTGAAACATTGTAGGTCCCAATTTGCTACCAGACAATTCCTATGCCAATCTACCTTCAGTTAAGGCATAAAAAATGGAATTTAAGAGATTAACATCAATGTTGGTAACAGCTGTAAGTTTTGCAAAGTATCAATAAAGAACAGGAGGGTGACGTGATCGAGCCCTGGTTTTACACTTGTCTCAGTTGTTACTACACCACTACCACAAGCATGCTTTGCTAATTCTTGGTAAGATGGGTCCCTGAACTTGCATCTGAGCATATGCTGAATGGGTAAAGGTGAAGAGAAAGGATATAACATGGATGTAGTTTTATTATCCTCAGCCTTCCCGCACACAACTGTTTCACACAGCTCTCTGCCACAGCCTAATCCTGGCTACTAGTCCTAATCTTTCAACCTTTGTGAGTCCTTAGTACCGCTAGTTCAATATATAAAACTGTAACAAACCTATTAAAAAATAACTGAAATTTTCAGCCTTACCAAAACGCCTTTGCTCTAGCTGCCATGCCCTCCTTCCACCCTGCATCTCCCCCTTTCTTCTAATCTTGCCTTTTTCACACCCCCATGTTGACAATTACTCCTTTCCCTTTGCATGTCACTCTGCCCCACATAGGTGCTTTGTACTAGCTACCTATTCCCCAGTTCTCCTTCAGTATGATAGTGTGCTTTTACTAAATCATACATTAGACTATAGTCATAGTTGCAATTGTAAATAATGCTGAAGAAAAGCTAAATAAGTTTCAGAAAATTATCTCCCCCATCAGAGATAAAATTGGCATAGTATAGGAATTAAAGTAACTTCAAGCTGCTGAAAGTAGCAATTATATCTGTTCAAATGATAATCCAATGTTGTTTCTCCATAGTAAACTGAAGCTGTTACTTTGCAGTAAAGGAACTGTATCAGACACTTGAAGTGAAAAAGCACTTGGCTTTGCAATGCTTCCATTTTTAACATTGTAGATAACTAATTGAGGCTGTGGAGAATTAAAAGCCAAGTATAACCTATTATATGTGTCTACTTTGTACAAAGAGCAGTGTCTATATATATCCAAAAATCTAGATGTCAGTCACTGTTCTAGCAAAACTACTGGATAAGTTGATAGGTTTTGTCTGTTGGAAATAGTAGTGGCAAGATCTCTGGGAAATTTTTCATTCAGAATGAAAATTCATCTATGTTAGAACCTTTAATCCTACCATTCATATGAAAAAGAGAGAAAAAAAGTCCATATGTTTCAGTCTGACGTAAGCAGAAAAATTTGAGTGCTTGTCGTGGTTTAACCCCAGCCAGCAACTAAGCACCACGCAGCCGCTCCCTCACTCCCCCCCCACCCAGTGGGATGGGGGAGAAAATCAGGAAAAGAAGTAAAACTTGTGGGTTGAGATAAGAACAGTTTAATAGAACAGAAAAGAAGAAACTAAGAATGATAATGATAACACTAATAAAATGACAACAGTAGTAATAAAAGGATTGAAATGTACAAATGATGCGCAGGGCAATTGCTCACCACCCGCTGACTGACCCCCAGCCAGTCCCCGAGCGGCGAATCCCTGCCCCCCACTTCCCAGTTCCTAAACTAGATGGGATGTCACATGGTATGGAATACACTGTTGGCCAGTTTGGGTCAGGTGCCCTGGCTGGGCATGAGAAGCTGAAAAATCCTTGACTTTAGTCTAAACACTACTGAGCAACAACTGAAAACATCAGTGTTATCAACATTCTTCACATACTGAACTCAAAACATAGCTCTGTACCAGCTACTGGGAAGACAGTTAACTCTATCCCAGCTGAAACCAGGACAGTGCTTAACTCAAAGTTACTTTTTCTTTAAAAATTCTTTATTTAATCTTTAAAAATTACACAAATCCAACCCCCCCCCAAACATTTAAAATCAAAGGACACTTCTCTGGAATTTGACCTAGAATATATATACACGTGTGTGTGTATATATGTGTGTGTATGTATAAATACATACATAAACTTTCTGCAATTTCTAGGAAGCCAAAAAACATTATATATCAAATATAAATATTCAGAAATAAGTATAATAAAATATTATCTATATTGTCAAATACTATTATGGAAACATAAGTGGAGGTGTGGAAGTATAAAGGTCACACTAAAGGAACCTAATCTGTGCGGCATACGTAGTTGTTTATGTAATTAAAGGGTCTAATATTATACATACTTACATAGAAAACAAATTATGATTGTACAAATACTTCATTTGAATTATGTGGCTTAACAATACAAATAATGTTTTTCACATTTTGCATGTGTAGCTCCATATTTTTTAAAGGAAAACCGAGATACTTTGCCAGTGGGATTTGCCAGCAGAAATTTCCAAGCAGTGAGGGAACCTGCCCCACAGGTTTTCTGTTTCTGTCTTTATCCCTAGCCAGGTCCAGTCCCCTCTCCATTGCTCCTCTCATCTCAGCTTGCCCACAGACAGGGCATGTCCTCTCTCTTCCCTACTGCCCTCACAGTTCCCAACCTCTCTTGGACCCACTCTTCCCTCAAGGTCCTACTTCTCCTCTCTATCCCTCACCAATCTCTAGTCCTGGTTGACTACTTGTGCACTCATTGTTTCAATCTATACCTATATCTTCCCTGGCTCTTCTCCTGTCTTCATCTGAATCACGCCTCTTCGTCCTCCATCTCCCCCAGACAATGGTCACATAGAAGAGTGAGTGTCCCTGGTGCCACCTCTGCCATTTCCCAAGATGGGCCAAGTTGGAAGCTAGCCTTTCAAGGGGGAACACAAATAATCTGATATCCCTAAAAGAAGGAAGAAGGTATGGGCTTAACATGGAGCAAGAAATATTCTTTTTGCTGCAAGGAAAGATTTCTAACAGTGCACACTAAGGCAGGGATAGTTAGCCTCAATGAATAGCATGAGGATACTGTGGAATTGGAGCTTTTCAGGAAGCACTTGGACAAATACCTCAGATGTGACTCAGATAAGCTATTCCTGTCTATGGGCAGATGACTTTCTGAGGTTCCTTTCACACCTTTATTTTCTGTGGACCTTTAGGGGATGTAGCTGTTTAGAGTTGCCAAGTAAACATGTGCCAACTACATTTCTCAAAGGCTTGGAACATAATTAAACATGGGTAGATTGTCACAGGGTACCAAGAGAGACTTCTCAGACACAATGCTCCTACTCCTCACCAAATTCAGAGTTTTGCTCTTAAATATGGGGCGTCTTTAAAATGGGCAAAACAATCCCATATTTCCCTATCCTCCTTGGGAACCGCTGAAGTATTTTAGCTGAAATCGTCTTCAAAAATATGCAGGAAGAGGTAGCCAACCAGGTGAAATGCTAACAGCAGCAGCAAGGGTCTTAAGATAGGAAATACTGGGCTACTTCAATTATAGAAGGTTCTACAGGCCCTGCCAATATTTTTCTCTTGGGCTCTCTCAAAATGGGGAAGCAAAGAAAGAAATATCTCACAACCTTCACAGAATCTTCACAATCTTCACAGCCTCCTATGTGCCTGTTTAAAAGAGATTATGAAATAAAATGGAGTAGGAAGCTTCTCAAAATTTCAAAGAAAACTCTTGGGTCAATCCCAAAGTTGCTATTTTAATATTTTTTTCTCATGTCTGACTAAATTTGAGCAGTTTCCCATTAGCATAACTGTCATTCTTTATTTTGCTGCTTCTCTCTGTTTGCTGTTTTTAATCACCCTTTGACCTGAAGAATTCACCTGACAATATAAAGAATAGAAAGAGGGAATTTAAGTGACATTAATTCCTCTGTGCTTCATTTGTTTTCTTTTTTACTAATCAAGGTGTACTAAATGAATAATGGTCTGGAAACACAGATCTTTGTGAAATGTTGCAGCGAGCAACACTGCAGCCCATGGGGTAAAAAAGAAAAGAAAAAAAAAGAGAGAGAGAAATAGATTAAGCCTTTTGTTTTAAGCATGCTCATTTTAAAACCATAACGCACTTGATGATTGATTAAGAAAGCAGCCTTTATTTTGTTTTGGTTATGTTGTCAGGTACTGACTACTATGGTTTGACTCGCTTCCCACCCTTTCATATTTTCATTACTGCCAGCAAAGGTAAGAATGGTGGCCAGTAAAACCGGATTTGGCCCTTTCACCTTCTCTGTTTTTCAATTCAGAATGGATGTTAATGAACGCTTATTTGTAGCTAAATAAGGCTTAGTCCTTCCTCCCTTCCCCCAGTCTGATTTCTGCCCATCCCTTTTTCATTTCCATCTGAAAAAATGGAAATTCCACTCCATCTATTTGGGCCTGATTCCCATTTACACTATGGTGGTTTTTCTACCATTCTGAAAATATAGAAGAGCTTTGAAGTACACATAAATAAAATACTCTTACACCCACTTTACAGCTGGTTTGTACTACCAGATGGTATAAAGAGGTCTCAGTATAAAGTAGATTCAGGCTACTATCTCCAGGGGCTGAGCTTCTCAAAAAAGAAAAATAACCAAACACAAGCATTAAAAAGATGAAAAAATAATAGCGATTTTTAATAAGATTTCTCTTTTCAGGTGCCAATTTCAGTCTTGGTTTCTCTAGAATTAAGGGAAATTACATGACACTTTTTACAGTTTGCCTTGCAGGACTGACTGGAAAAAAAAAAGAGACCAGTTTGGATACAGTGTAATTAACATCAGTCAGGATGGAGCATACTGGGCTCAATTTAGTGTCCTTCTCTTGCTTTCTGTGCCTTCTTGCTGGTTAGCTTGGAAGTCACATCACATAGCTCATAGTTAATCAAGCATTGTAGACTACACTGGTAAATTTGGTCATGTAAGGGCTTCTGAATGCAATGGAACAAGCTTAAAAGCTGCTGGTGATCTTGTTTACCCAACTATAACTCTGTTTAGCTCCACAGAGTTACTCATGATGAACCCTGGTAAACATCAGATCAAAACCAGACCCCAAGATCACATCCTAAACATACTAAATTTTAACAACTGTTTGAGGTTTAGTGTGCTTTTATTTTCTTATGGAAATATGAGGCTACTTTGCAGGGTTTTTTTAAGTTAGACGGTAACTGAAATTCACCTACATACCCTGATAAATGTCTGTTATATCAGAAATGAATGACATCATGATACCAATGAGGTAAAAAAAAAATCTTAACACACTGGCCAGATTAAAAGCACAGATCCTTGTGCAGTTCTTAATTCAATAAAATGCTGTGGTACCTCATGGTCAGAAGGAAATACTCCTTCGGCAGCATGTGTTTCTACTGTGTCCTTCATGAAAGAGTCAAAGGGTACTTTGCAATCTAATCCAATGCTGGATATAACCTTTTAAATAAATAAACTGTGGTTTAAGGATTTAGAAAGCACTAGATCAAAGAATGTAATCTTTGAGATCTAATAACTACAGTGATGGGTCTAGCATGAGGACATGAGCAGAATAGAACAAAGATTTGCTGAATATCCACAGTGCCTCTTGGGTTAAAATTCATTACAGAGTCACTCTAAATCCTTAGTTAGGGGGCAACCCTCAATTTCTCCTCTTGCTAAGAATCCAGCATAAACTTAAAAAATAAACAGAAACCAATATGTTCAAGGAAAGAAACTTCAGTTTTCAGCCCTTTTTTTGTTGTTGTTGCTTAACTATTCAAAATCCAAGTCTTATTTTCCAAACACCTGCCAATGAGTCTATTGCTCACCCCTCCAAGATTTCAGATGCAGCCTCCAGGCTTTTGCCTATACCGCTTCACCCCCACCTGCCCCGCAGACTCCTACTCTCCAGGATTAGCTGAGTGGAGTTGGAGAATTTGCTTATTTTTCTTCAGCTGTACATGTCTGTATGCTGTTGAGGCCAGGTGAGATCCAAGCCTTTAGCATCACGTAGTCATGAGCCTTCCCGATAAGTCTGCGGGGATACTTGTGGATGTGCTTAAATGGTTTCATGATCACCCTTCAAATAAGCAACAGCACTAAAACAAACAAACAAAAAGATAACTGTGTTCAGAGCCATTGCAAACCCTCACATGCTGTTTCAGAGCACTCCAGTTTGTCTTCTGTCAGGCTTTGAAATTCTGAGCTTTGCTCACCAACTTGCACACAGGTTTTCTTGCCTACTTTGGTGAGAAGCTGGAACAGGTGGTGAATTCTGCGTCCAGAGTTCTGGAAAAATCTTATCTTTCTTTATTTCCCACCATGGGCATTACTGCGCATAAACCATCACTTCTGCCTACTGTTCAACTAGCATCTTGTCAAATCTGGCTGCAAGATTAAGCTTCCCCAATTCTGAATTCAATATTGCAACCCTAAGGATATAAGAACCAAGCTGGAACATTCTGTTTTTGGGGGTTGTTTTTTTCCTCTTAATGGACAAAATTGTTTCAGCTCCGAGATCACAGTTTGCCCTGACTATAATGATAAATCATCATGAATGACACTAAGTGAAATGAGTTTGATGTTCTTTGCTTTATTCTTCCACATTAGAAGCCACTTTTACATTTGCCACAACTTTCAACCTTTCCTCCAAAAGACTGGGAGCTTCTTGTTTGCAGATATTATTTCTGCTTTGTATAATCCATTTGAAGAATGTGAAGCACGTTTTGTACACATAAAGAGATGGGCACAGTGAAGGGAAGGTAAGACTTACAGCCAGGAATCCTGTGATAGCTTATTCCAGATTATTTTATTGCACTTTAAACAGAACAATTTTCATGGGAAACCTTTCAATTTTTCCTTCATCAACAACATCTGAGCAGGAAAAAAAATATCAGATGAAAAATTTCCCCTTGTGTGCTTCAGGGTCTAATCCTGCCTTCAAAGAAGACTGAAAACATTCGGGCCTCACTGGAACAGAGTCCTGCCTAACAAAGTCAGAGGGAAGCCCAGGACTCTGGAAGTATTCGGCACTTGGCAGCACCTGGTTCCAGCACCAACAGCTATAGCCATCGTGACTATCTCAGAACTGCCAGACTTAAACATTATCAGAGTTATTTGCATCTTTAGCCTTTTTTTTTATTTTTAAAGCTGGATTCAGTAACAATCAGGCACAGTTCTCTATCCTAACAAATTAAAAAGTAGTAATAATCATAGCCTTTAGTGTGTTATACTATAAATAAATGGAAGCTGAGACTAGTTTGCCATTGATGGGAGACAACGTGATTTTAAGTCATAAGCTTGAAATAAGGATATGAAATATTTTCATCATTAATACTGTTGCTTCAGTCTTAGCCTATGCTGCAAATTTTTTAATTTTTTTTTTTCCCCAAAAAAGTTGACTTCCAGAAATGGGCTAAAGCCTCCAGCTTTAAAAAAAAAAAAAAAAAATCCAACTTTTTTATTGCAGTAAAACCCCTCCATACTTCTCTGCACATGAAACATGAGCAAAGCTCAAGTAAAAGCCGAGTTAGAGCTTCACAAGTTGGCTCAGTAAGTGGAAAAACAGTTAGAGATGTAAACAGTTTAGTGGAAAGGACAACATTCTGATATGGAACTATCTCTTATAATATGTCTAACAGCAGCTGTTGTGTAATACTATTAACATGACTTTCACTAATCTGCTCATAAAAACTTCATGCTCTGTTATTTTCTATTGCTTGAAACCCTTGTTTCCATAGCAGGGGGTGACTAAAAAACCACTTTTGTCTTTTACTGTTGCCTTTATAATATTTCCTTTTTGGAAGTGCCATTACACAGCTGGATTGTGTCTTCTAAATACATGTGAGTCTGAGATCCTTGAAAATGCTAGAAACTTGTAAAATAAAAATTACTTGATGGAATCAGTGACTAAAGTAGCATGAAGTTCCTTTCTAACATTTTTTTTTCCTTTTGCTTAAGGACCTGTTTCTCTTTACAATGCCCTTCCCCATCTGTGGGTTCAGAGCCCCATCCTGGAAAGAGATACCTATGGGAATAGATCACATTTAGCAAGTAGTTTAGGTAACACTCACTGGAAGTATCACAGGATCAAAAATTACTCTCACAAGATTTTGCAGCACTGCTTATCAAATTATTGGATTTCTTTTACAGTAAGGTGGTACAAGAAAGCCAATCAAGACAAGACCCATCTGTTTTGACAAGAACAGCTATCAGTGTCCTACCCTGTAAATCTTCATTCACATGAGCAAAGGGCATAGGACAGCTGTGCAACTACCCCAGAGAGCAAGATCCGTCTCCGAGGCTCTCAGCTCCGAAACACATCTCCTTAAGTATATGCACCAGTGTTAATGACATCAATTACTATTACTCATGTGAGTAAAAGGAAGACTGCATAAAAGTTTGTTGGACCTAGTTTTGCTATTACATAGTATGGCATATACAAATTGTACTACTTGTAGATAGAAAAAACAGGCTTATTAGAAACTACAAAATCTATTCTGAACAGCTTAAGAAAATGTAATTTATATCATTCACCATGTAAGGATGTCTTGGAATAAAGATTTCTGGGTTCCCTGTCCTGTCCTATCCCATCCCGTCCCCGCCCCTTTTTTTAACTTTCTCCCACTACCACTTTTAAAAATGGCTAGAAATTTAGAACAGTCTCTTGATCTTTAAAATTTTCTTTTGATCTAACAGTTAGATAAAGCTCTCCTATGGAACAGCCCTACCAGTCAACAGAGAATCAGCAGCAAATATCAACAACTAATCTTTCTCTTTTGAAGAAACAGTCCTACATATCACAGAGGTTTCAAAGCCAACGATAAAACAAAAACCCTGAAGCTATAGTCCATTTACCTGTAGCCCTGACATCCTCGAAAAATAAGTGTGTTCAAGAGCCTTGAGTTACTATCTTTAATCCTAATAGTCAGTTCTAATTATAAAAGAGTTTGCATAGCAATTATTTAGCTAGCATTTAAACCAGACTTTCTTATATTTATTAGCAATGACAGTTACTCAATAGGCAAGCTGGACCAGATCCTGCAGTGTTATTTACATGAGGAGTCCCACTGAGTTCAGTATTGTACTGTGCACCTGAAGATTTAGCAGCTGCAGACTTTTTACACGGCTTAAGTGGTTTGCTGATCAACTTTTAAGTACACGTTTAAGTCCTGTTAACTTTAATGAAGGATAAACACGCATATATTCAGAACTGACTGATCTGAGGTTCTTCCTGCCATTTTCACAATTTCAGAGTAAGAAGCAGCTTTACAAGCAAATGCCACTGAGAGATGTAAATCACAGGAAAAAAGAATATTTTATCATGTCCTCATCTAATGTTGAAAATGCTATATGCAATTTGTCTTCGATTATCCTTTTATTTTCTTCTATTTGAGTTGCAGTTCAGATCAGAGAAGAAAAATAAAAGTCTTGTTACAGCTGCAGAACAGTGTAAGATAAAGAGACTCAGCACAGTCACTTCTATGTACTGTATATACAAAAGTGGCCTAGATTGGTATTTAGTTTATCGGTCTAGAATCTAGGAAACACAGCAGAGGTACTTGAACGTAAATGCATTGCCAAAAGATAAAAATCTACATCATTGGACGAGTGTCACTTGCCCAGCAATTTAAAGGTCATCTGACATACTTTATTTTTCGCTTACAATTAGAATAATAGTGAATATACACAGAGTATAAATCACAGCTTTTTAAAGATTTGACCTCTTCATTGCCCTAACACACAAACTAACACAAGACAGCCAAGTAGCACAGATCAGAAAAGAATAAAGAAATTCGGTAAGAAAAAATTACTAAAGATGTTTTTAGAGGGCTGATTTCAATTCAAACCCGATTTTGGTGTGAACACAAGAAAAATCTTTTTAAGCATAAATGAAAATGATAAAAATCCATCTTTTCTGCTGTAAAAACAAAAGTCAACAGAGAAATGCATTCTTTTGCTGGAATCCAGGCCTAGGACCAAAGAATTTACATATATTAAATTAACGAGATCCAAACTCCTCTACAACAAATATTTATACTGTAAAATATTACAGCCACATTCCTGCATCTCCTTACAATAATAATTCTTAAGGACACAGTATTCTAGAGAGCGTATAAAACAGTGGGTTTCTGCAGAGATGGAATGCTTCATTATGAGAATACCAACTTGTTCATAAATATTAAAAAATATGTTTTTGAAGTTTTTCAAACATGATTCCTATTGTTTACATTGTCTCTCTACTACTGAAAACAACAGTCAGTGTGTACCTGTCCATAAGTCTCTCTGTCTCACAGTCTCAAATTGCAGAAAACAGCTGCTGGTGACTGTAAAGGACAACAATGTCTGTGCTGGACATACACTAAGCAGACAAGGGGACAAGTAGTCTGACCTTACTTATGCAAGTAGTCATGCTTATAGTGATGGGTCTAATTCTTGCTAGAGAGAACAGGATTTGTCCCAAACTATAGACAAAAGGGCACAAATCCTTGCTGTATTGTAAAAGTGAGTCTTAAATTTACATGTAAGATGGTTCTTTTCTGTTTGCATATGCTATAGACACTTCTGTATATTAGATTAGAGATGGAAATGGGTATTCAAAGAGAAAAAGACCTTCCCTACTACTACAAGAAGAATCACTTAAAGACTGCTCAAGACAAACTAAGATTATAGATCTGATGTTCATTTGGTAAAAATTAAACTCCTGGCTATGTATTGATCTGCATTACAAAACAACACTGACAACAGATCAAACTTCTGAAAAGTGACCCATGAGTTACAGAAATGAATGGCTTCTCTGAAACATTTATGCCCCTGCTCTATTGTTGTTAATCATCGGGAAAAACAGAAAACAAAATTTAAAAAGCAACAAACTAAAACACAGAACAGGAAGACCCACCTTGGCTGCAGCAATGTATCAAATCTCATAAATTTGGCTTCAGAGCAGAACTCTCTATGGGAAAAGAGCACATGTTTACCCTTGCATAAATAGCTTTTACTAGATGCTGAGATCACATGGAGGATACCATTGAAATATGGAAAATAAATACGGTTAACGTGTAGAAAGAGAACTCAAACATAGCAGTAATAACTGCAAACGCTTGCTTATTTGAAGAAGAATGTTACCTAATTTACTTCCTCTTGGTTTACAGAGATCTAATTTAAGCTGCCCCCCTCCCCTTCCTGTTTTACTATATTTGCAAGAACCAGAGAACACAGAAATGTGCAGCCAGCCCGGGCCCTCAGGCCGGTGGATCAAGATGGCAGGCTGGCCTGGGCTCCCCCGGGGATAGCAGAGCCAGAAGGGTGATTGGACACAGTGACCTGTCTGCATGAGATGAGACAAAAACAGGAGGGCTGTAATGCTGATGAACTAACCTGTCACTCACAAGCTCAGGTCTGGAAAAAAAAAAAAAGGGGAAAAAGAAGATGGGGAAAAAAAGAAAAAAAAAAAGAAGAGAAAGGTACAGTACAGATTTTAGAAAGCATACAAGGTAGAGAAAACACAGCATAACTCGAATAATTAGATGACGCATTTAATTACCTGTTCCTTTAGATGGGCTCAGGATATATAAGGAATATGGCATAAAAATCCAGCTAATAGTTTCTATAAGAGCAAAACACATTTGAAGAAATAACGGGTATTATGGTTCAGCATGCAAGGAAGGATGCTACAGACTATTGCTGACAGGGATCGGGGTTTCATTCCAAACACTCCAGTTATGAATCAAAATCACAATGAGCAATGAGCTTCTAGATCTTGACACGCTAGGCAAGGAGGTTGTTCTTCAGAGCACTTGGCTGTTTTATTGCTTGCTTGGGGGAGGAAAAATCCGGAGGGAAGCTATACAAGCAATCTGCACCTTGGAGCCAGTACACCCAGGTGCTAGGTGATGGTCAGGATTGTAGCACTCTGCCTACCATTGCCATCACCAGTGGGAGCCACTGTGGACACTGGTGCTTGGAGACAGATGAAATCAAACATATAAAAAAAAAAAAGTGGAAAATGCATTTAATGATGAACAAGTACTTGATGTTAAAAATGCCTTTAAATCAGTATGCTCCTGCTACTACTTTCGTGTCATACACAGACTAGTGTTTGAACTACAAATAACTGCTACTGTTTCTGATCTCCATTGGAGCAGAGATATACATGTATAGTTTGGATTTTTAATTAGGCAAGTTCACACTCCATTAGCAGCAAACAAGACTGAATTTAAAGCTACATCTGCAGGATTAGTCAAAACAAAATCTAGTTCTCACAGCTGGAGAAAGATACAATTCTGAAATAAAAAGGCCAAATGATAAACATTTATTTAAGTTTTTGCCTTTGGAGGTGTGAAAGTTCACAAAGACTCTTAAGAACTTTTTCTAAAACAATAGTGTCTGGAAGTGAATGTCTCTTCTAAAAATATACACATACCAAATATGCAAATCTTTGTTATTTATCAATACTAAATATGGATTTACATTGTGGAAAGTTTTTATGGCATAGGGTTTGCCTTTTGATAGTTATCTTCTCTTGTCAGCTGAGTATTAGAGTTCATAGAGAAAGTCTATTTCTATTTTCAGCAATGTGTGGTAATTATACTGATTTCTCTATGCTTCCCAAGTTTTAACTAACTCTTTTATTATATAACTAGAAAATGCATCATTTTTATCAGAAAAAAATATTTTTAAACTTTTTGTTCTATCTTCAGATGTAGCTAATAACAACCAAATGCTGGACAATTAATAAAACAAAAACATACTTGAAAAATTTGTGGATTTATGAAGACATTTGAATGTGCACACTTACACATGATATGTAAATATGCACATTTACAGATCTAAAAAAAAATGTTTGCAACACCCAACACATTAAGTTGCACAATAATAATATCCATAGATTCTGACATAAAAAAACCAAAGAAGTTAGTCACCTAAAATACCTAAATGTATTTTTCTTTGAAGTCCATGCCCTTGTTATTGATTTTTAGGAAATGAAATACACCAACACATGGTATAAACATTTTTCCAGACATTCACTGAACTTTTTTTTAATTGATGAAATATGGAATGTTACACAGAAAAAAACATGCTCCTACCCCTTCCAGCCTCAAAACCACTTTCCGAGAGCTAGCAAGCTTTAAACATAAAATAGCTAACTTACACTTTCTTACATGCCAAAGCAAAAGTTACATTAAAGAGATATTACAAGCTGTGGAATTTATCAAGGTTTCAGGGTACATTTTCTGTCAAGTGTACTTGCTTAAAACCTTGCCATTGTATCTGCCTTAGAATCATTAAATATATTTCTTTAAGACTGAACAAGTTTACACAAAAAGGTAATTAACCCGCTCTAGAATACATATTTTCACACAATGTAATACTGGCAAACATGCCCCACTTTTTAGGTATAAGCCAGCCTAATAGAAAGCTGTTAATGTTTGGGGGATTTTTAATAAAAAATGTATCTTCTATTTTTAAAATATTTAAAGCAATAAAAGTCTGTGGTAAACATGGTATTACATATTTGACATTTTCCGCCCAGAAATGCATTACTGTGTACGATGGTATTAATAAACCATGTGCTTTGAGGGACTTCTGTGCTTTGCCATAATTTAGTTGAAAACAGCATGTAGGATGCGTATTTTTCCACCATTGTATCAACATATAGGAAACACAAATACTATGTCATCACCTCAGCAGCATGCGTTCACTACACTGGAAACATATGCAAAAACCCACAAACTTTTGAGAGTTCAAAAAATACCCTTTGCCAGAGACTGATTTACAAGTCAGTGGCTAATGAGAAAGTGTTGAGCACTTAAAATTTTGTTAGAAAAAGAAAAACAGACACCCTCACCGACTCCGGCTGCATTCATAGGAAAACAGCCTTCCCTGTACATCAGGACAAAATAATTTAATTTCTTTCCCCACTTTAGATTATTATTTGAAGCAAATGAAAAGACAATGATTCTTCTCTCTTCTGACTAAAGCTCAAAACAGCATGGTTAAAACACACACATAAAAACTACAGACTTAACAGAAATCACAAAACAGAAAGAGAAGGACTCACTGACCCATTTGGAAGACAAAGACGACAAAACGGAAAAGCTCTAAAAATCAGCTTGTGAGGCCTTAGAGAGATATTCTTCTGGCATTTCATCACAGCAGCCCCAGACCAGTTCACTTCCCTGGATACAGGGAGGGAGAACTAAATAGAGCTGTTTATTAAAGCTGTTGTGCTGGATTGCATTAGGAAGCACGAGCAGACCACCTGGACCTTTCAGATTGTGGCAGTGTTTAATTTGCAGGCTGCCCCTCTGCAGCAGCAAAGACTACTACATTTACCAAGCTCAATCACACATTATCTGGGTTAGGAGTAAAAGAAGAAAAAAGAAAAAAAAAATCCACAGCCTGTAGTACAGGAATACAGTCAATATAGAAATAATGAACAGCATTAGAAATAGAAAGCAACTCCCCAGCAAACATAACACTTTCACTCCTCAGTTCTTCTACTTCAGCACATTTAAACAAAATACAACGGCAAATTAATATATAGATTGATGTGGCAAAGCTCCGACTAAATTATAAACCGGGTTTATTAGAAGAAAACCATGGTATTTTAGGTTTAACTAGTGATTCCCTGGCCAGATTATTGTGGTTGTTTTGCCTTTCTCACTTTCAGTGCTACACTCGCTGGTAGCTGAAGATACAGATAGAAAGATGGTACTGTAAATATGAATTATGTGAATCATATGGTTAGACCCTTGTGGAAAAAAAAAAAAAAATAAAAGGGGAGTTGAGAAATGGCTGACTCCATACCTGACCAATTACAGCTTGCATGGTCCCTGTGTCCTGCTGAGCTGAAAGATCGCAATCCATCATATGTAGTCTTTGAAAAGGAGAATGGGGGTTTCTGGCATGCATCTGTCAATCAACTTCTGCACTCACAACCATCACCAAAAGCAAGGGAAAAAAAGTCAAGCTGCTCCACCAAATAGGATGAAACAGTCATGTGACCTTCAGCACACTCACACACATACATACTTCCATAGAACGTATGAATTTTCTGCAGATATGAAATGACATTGACAAATACCCAATACCAAGTAAATAAAGTGAGACAAACAGCTACTCACCAAAGACAAAACACTTGCTGTAATCTTCAGCCTAAAGATTTAATAAACCTAAAAGGTATTTTAAACTGAGGCTTTTCTTTTGAGCCTAAACTTTTCAGATAAGGTGATATAATTTTATATACGCAGGCAGTGGTCAGAACTTTAACCCCTCGCGTCCTCTCACAGCCTCTATTTTTTATCCCCCCTTTGTACTTCTACTTTATGCCTGTTTGAGTTCCTGATTATTTTTTTTCTTTAAGTTTCTTTTGTGTCAAAGTGAAGAGGCTTGCATTGCCTTCATTGGATGTGCACAAATTATGAGAACTTGATAGAAGAAAATTGCTAACAGCAAAAAAAGGAGCAGGGACTGAGAAACCTGTGTCTGTACTCACAAGCCAAAACATGTCTCACCGCTTTACTCCACCAGAAGTCAAATGTTTTCTTTATTGGAAATATATATTTAAGCATTAGTTTATGTGAGCTGTGATGAGCACTCAAAATATAAAATATTCAGACTATGTAAATCCTACTTACGGAATCCTTTCCATTTTGAAGGTTAGCAGAGTTTTGGTTCATTCACTGCTCCACTGAACTGACATAAAATGTTGTTACTTACGAAGGCAAACATTACCATTTTTTCTAATGGAAGCAGTTTGTTTCATATATCTTCCCCTCTGAGTTAAGATTTGCAAGAATTTCCAAGACTATTTTTTCTTCTTGTCAAAATAGATCAGCCACTTGTCTCCAAAAACTGAGTGTCGTGAACAACACGCTGCAGCATTGATTGCTGATACGTTATTGGCCAGTGATTGCTGAAGGGTGACATTAATGTAACCCAGTAGCACTTTAACCCTTCGAAGATCAATACAGTCCTCTGGCAATATAGTAGAATAACTACTATAACTAAGCCTATATAATTTTTGCTGTATTACAGCTTCATATAAATATTAGTGCATCTTTCTGCTCTTCTAAAATTGCATTTCTGTTACTAGTGCAAACAACCTGCTTTTCAAAGACTGTCAGAAGCCAAAATGCAGAAAAAAGAAGTCTAGTCTCTAAGCTTAATATAATGCACCCTTTCCATTTCAAGTGAGTTTCTGGCAATATTTTCAAGTTATTATCTCATTTTTAAGGGTATTGACAATATTGATCTTAGCATCTGATAAGATGCTCAAAGAAACGTGAGAATATCAACAATATTCCAATTGTAGGCACAGCACTTGCCAGTCTAATATTTTCTACAATATAATTTTAAGATCCAACATCCAGGAGTGTTTGGAATGTGGTGGAGTGCATGTGTATGTATATGTGCATGTGTATATGCATGTATGTACAGGAGAGAGAGAATTTATGTTGAGGGGAGTGAGATGGGCAGGGAATATCAATTTTACTTCGCATTCTTTGAGTTTTTATAATACAATTTTTTTTAATTGCTAAGAAAAAAGTTGAGAAAGGAAGTTTTGTTACATATTTCAAAAATCAGAAACAAGAAGAGAATTCACACATAGGTGCACGGGGCACCAGAAGTGCTCCTGGGCCAAGAAGATATTTTAGCTTAAAAAGTTTTTCAGATCAAGAATTTTTAGAGACACATACGATATTAACACTGAAATGTTGCCTCTGGGATGAGGAAGGAGTACTTGAAATGGTGCTTCCAACATCTGCTCTGCATTTCACTTATAAACATAATTAAAATGCACCATTTGTGCTGAAATCTTATCTGCTTCTTACTCATGAAAGAAAATACACTGAACTAATACATTGGGTTGCCTTTTGGTCAGCTGAGAATTTGCTGCGGTCTCATCCCTCAAGACGATCCTATGGAAAAAACAGACAGTGTTGTGAAGGCCATAATCAGCATCCATATCATCACAAGCAATCCAAAATACAATTGCTAAATGGGGGAGCGAGTAGAAGAGATTGCCTCAGCTGTCACCAGGAAAGCAGACACACTGAAGGCAAATACTGTATATGAATCTGAAAGGAAAGTTAAGGATGTTTATTTTTTAGTTTGTCCTTGGGAGGAGCCTTTTGCAGTGGATGTGCACAAACACCTTTCAAATTCCCTTAACTTGCCTAAGCAACTAAACCTGACAATTACCACTGCGGGGTCTTTATTAGCAAAGACACTGACCTAGACATATGTTGCAGCACACAAACGAGCACAGTGCTGTATGCATACAAATCTGCTGCACCCTCACGCGCCAACAAACCAACCAGACGCTCACGCACACTCAGGCAGAGCTGCAAGAGCTCCTTCCTCCCAAAGTGAGATATATACTGCCTCTCTTTTTACAATGACTAACCTACACTTCCAGGAAATGTCAATCTACTCTGTAAAATGTAAACCAATGTCCCTAATGTCACGGCATCACTGTTAACCCAAACAGCTGTAAGAGCCTTCTCTGCTGCCCCTGGAGGTGCTCTTACCTCTGGGGAGCTGGAGACCTTTTCCCTCAGCCAAACCTACCAGGTCCTGTAGAGGCTGCACAGCTGGTCCCTGGGCACGGTCCCAGCTTCACCGCTCATCCTTTGGGCCTTCCACTAGCCATCCCCCAAGAGGTGTCAGTCCAATATTGTCTTTTTACTTACTGTGAGGAATTGCCTCCCTACCCCCCTGCAAACACCCCCTTGCTTTGCTGCTCAAAAGGTGATTTAGCTCTCCTGTCAGCAGTCAAAAAGGTGAGGAAGCAAGGTAGCTCCTAATCTGCCACAGGGCAGACTCAGGTGGAGAGCAGGGTGCAAAGAGGAACTCGGCAGGCCAGGTTCGCTCTAACGCTGCCAACTTGAGGAAAATTGTTGAAGGACAGAATGACAAATATTGCTTCCCAACCAGCTGTGCTGTATCCCTAGCAGAGGTCTCCTTTTAAAATTTTTATCCGTGGCTCTCCCTCAGCATACCCGAGAGGAAAATGGTTATGGAGCCATGGCAATATATGGCAGCTGCGCCTTCCTATATGCCACTACAGCACCTGGCACAAAGGGCCAGGTTTGCATTGCTATACCTAAAATTATTGAAAGGGGGAATATGATCAAGGCTTACACATGGAGGAGGCTCTGTTATCACTTAAGCTGTGAGAGCACAAATTCAAAGTGGTACAAAGCCTGTGTTTTGAGCGGCCCACTGGCTCTCTGGCATCCAGGAAAAGTGGTAGTCCCTGGTGACACTGAATACTTTCTCCCTTTCAGACTCTACTTTTTTCTGTGATCAGTTACCTGCAGTATACTTCCCCTGTTTAACTGAAACAATAAAAAATTAAAGTGGTACTTTCGAATACAATAATGTGTTTGAATTTACCTCTCAGCTACAAAGCTAAGGACTTGTGAAAATAGTATTACTGTATATAATACTTTCTCTTCTTTCTTCCAGGAGTATATATATTTCCTGGGTGAGAAAAGCAAGATTTAGAATTATACAGCAATGCAAAACCAAATTACTTCATCGTTAAAATGTGTTAAAACACAAATTTATTTTTTAGTGCTCATTATTTATGATTGTTTATGGCTCCTTGCTTCAAAAACTACAAGCTTTGTGATCAACAGAGCCCAGGGGTTTACTACAATACTTTTACGCAGTTGCTCACATGCCATAGCAGAACTTGCAGCAGATTTAGTGAATCGAGTGAGATCCTCCTGCTTCTTACAGCATTGGTACACTAGGGGGACTATTTTTCCTCTTTTCTGGAGTGATGAATGCACGGCACCGTCAGAGCAAGCTGTTGTACCTCACACTACAGGCCCTTTATTCACCGGTGCTGAACAGGTTAAACATGCAAGGCTCGGTCTTGCACTCTTTGAAGATAAACAAGCCTAATTCTAAGCTGTCAATGGCTCTTCCTCCCTCTCTCCCTTTCTCTATCCATCTCTGCCAACCAGACACTATATTGCATTTTGCATCTTGATTTTCATGGGTATGTGAGTGGGCTTTCTGTATGAGCAAAACTCTGCTCTCGTTTAGGCTAATTCCAAAAGAATTGTTTTGTATTAAGAGGCACTAATGGATTACAGTCTCTCTTTGTGCAAGTCCATTCCGGTCAATCGTTTTTGCTTTTCAAAGGGAATTTTGGTATTAAAAAAAAATGTTGCTGCTTCTAATTTCTGCTCCTCCAAATTTTATTAATGCATAATTAATGGGTCCCTTCCACTCCCCCAGAGCTCCACTTTTCAAAAACTGAACTACTAGGACATACTCACTCACTTCAAGGACTGCACTTCCTTCCCTTCATAAGCATTTGGCTATATCATGGAAAGGAAATTCAGGAAAAGAAGATGATTCTGTGCCTAAGTTGCTGGAACAAGGCCTAAGCATAATCTACATTTTACTCACTCCTGTGCAGACAGTGGGTTGGCTCCCTTTCCCACAGCACTATCCTGCACTGTCAAAAAAAAAATTCTGCAGAATAACTTTCTTACTCTTTGTTATTTTAGATAAAAGAGGCTTGCTGTCATGCTACATCTAACAAGGTGCTTTGGTTGAAAACTTATTTTTGTGTCTCAGGGAGGACAATTGTTCAATAGGTTTTCAAGGTTCATGATTAAACTAGAATTTATATAAGATGGAGGGCACTCCCTACAAACAAATCTAGGAAATGGGACTGTGGTTCCTCCTATCTACACAGTGAAGAGACAGCACCTTCCTCCTCTACTCTTACGTAAAGTGACGGGAGGTGATTACAGCAATGATGGTGGAATCTAGTTAGTCAGATGGCAAACTAATGTCACATCTCTCCCAGGTGAAACAGAATTGTGGAGGGAAAACGTGCCAAGAGGCAAGAAGGATCAGCAAGAAAGGGTGATATTGACTGGGTAAGGTTTAAGAATACAGTTCCCAGATGCATTACTAACTACAGCAGTCTAATAAAACAACATTCCTCATGTCTCATGGTTTCTTCTGCACCATCTGGCACTATGGGCTTTTTAAGCAGTGTCTTTATTGGATATAGCATGGACAATAATGGAGATTCCATCATGTGAAGAACAGACTATATTTAGGTGAACTAACATTGTGCAAGCAAGGCAGCCGAGAAATATGAAGGAGCAAAAACATGATTCTTACAGAGAAGGGAATTGTCTTTTTCCTAAAGTTTTGCAAAGTCTTTGGCAGGATTTAGAACATGGCATTGACAAGGATAGCAGGAACATAAAAAAATAAGGCATATTTTTCTGTTCATCGAATAGTCGGAATTTATTAATGAGTTGCAGCATTAACTGTATAACTCTTCAGAGCAGTAATGCTCTTACCACACCAGCAGGGAAAAGCAGGTAGTTTCACAGTGTCTGTGACGATGATTAACTTCTTATTCAATGATATATTTGCTTTCATTTATCTGAGCCATAAATGGCTCATCTTGCATAGCCGCTACTCCCACTTCAACACAACACAATGCAGTGACAGCATCATTGGAGACAAAAAAAAGAGTGGATGCAGCAGGAGGGGTGGGTAGTGCCAGTGAAAGTACACATTTCCTACACGCTATGTATCCCTTAGATCCCCAACTCCTAAGTAGATGCCACTCTCCCATGAAGAAAAAAAAAAAGCCCAAGTAAAATGATGTACCCATATACCTGTGCTTCTCTTGCTCCAAGCACGTTAGATGATGTTTGAATATTTCATGTGTCAAACAAAGGTATGCTGTATAAAGAGAGGTACTCCCTGGCATTACATTAGGACATCTTGCAGTGAGAAATGTTTGATCTTCTGATAGTCAGTTCACATCGTTTGGTTACACACTTTATATCCTGCTGTGTATTGCACAGGATCAGGAGTGAAAATGTGATAGGACTGAGCTACTGAAGAGCTGCCGTGTGCTAATTGTTCCTGGGTTTCTTTCACCTATCTGTAAACTGTGTTAATTGCTTATTCATATGAGAAAGTAATTAAGTGATGACAATTATGATAAATGCAGTTAATAGCAAAACACATGTTTAAATTTGCCTACTATTTTCTTCCTTTAAGATGTTTATGACTCTGCCAGCCTTTAATGCTCAGACGCTGGCCAAGGATCAGTTTGTGTCTACAGTTTGGCTGTACGCAAGCCAGAAGCTTACAAGGCAAGGCAGGATAGGTTCATGGAGGGCAATCCACTGATGGGTCACTGAAAACTTTGACACCCTTGGGTTTAGGAAGCACCTGAGCTGCAAAATGTTGGGGGATGAGGCTATGCAAAGAGGTTGTCAGGGAGCAGCAAGCACTGGCTGCTCGCTGAAGGCAGGCAAGCCAGGAGCTGCTGGTGACCCTGGCACAGGCCATGCCCTCACCGACGGGACACCATCCCACAGGCTCCAGCCCAGATGGCCAGAGCCAGCAGCTGGTAACCCAAACCATCAACAGCCCCTGACACTGAGAGGGGATGAGCCAGGCCCAGGGTCCAGCCAGGAGGACTGGCTCTGAGTAGCAAGAGATGCAGATGGAAACAGGCCTGGAGACAGGTCTGCATCATGGGTCCCAGGTCCATCCAGGAGGCAGGACTGGAAACAAGCTATGACTTAGATCTGAGGGGTCCATCCAGGAGAGCAGCTCTCTGCAGCTATCTATCAAGATTTTGAGATTCTTTAAATGAACAGACATAGTCTGGCAGCTTTCTGCACTCATTGCACCAGTTTTGCAAAGTGATTACCGTGTGTGTGCTAGAAGACTGTTTTTCATAGTTTCTTTTATTATTTAAAGAAAAGAAGAAGTTCCTTTGTATCTGAATGACATCGTCAGTATTTCATCACACCAACATTCTCAGGTGGTTTCAGGTGGGCATATAAAAATCAAAATCATCAGTCCTTCTTGGCAGCTATTTTGCCGGCACGTAGGGCCTCTTAAAAGAGAGGCAGTGGCCTTCTAGTGTCGGATGGCCACCTGGCCAGCCACCTCCTTACCTGTATCAGCATTACCAGCAACCACCTTCCTCCTCACTAAAGACCTGCAGGATTAATTTTAAAAAATCATCAGCAACCTTTATTCACACTCTGGGAGAGTAAAGCATATCCCCACAGACAGCAGTGCCACAAACTGCATCACACTGACCCACCAGCGTTTCGTCTCTTGTAGCTTTTTCAGCGTCTGGGCTGATTTGCACCACAACCAAATGAATGCCTATGGTATTACTGCCCTTATTTATACAGTCTGAAGGTATGTACCAATTTTGGCACCAATGTACACGACGACAGGAATAGTACCTCTCTTAATCTTTCAGTACTCCAAATACTAAATCCTAAAGGAAAGGGAGACTTGCCAGCATATTAGATAAGCTCTGAACATCTTCCCACAAACTGAGGCAGGCAAATAACTCTCAGAAAGGTTAAAGTCACAAATGAGCTCTGAAGGTTTTACCCTGTGGCTGAAGCGCGTTTTGTATCCCGTATAAACATGGCCAATGGGTGTGTTGAATACAGGAGCTGTGCAGCTTGGTTTCAGTGGGACAAGAGGATGTGACGGCGATAGCAGCAATGGGCTATTTTTAGAGTTTGGAAGAGTTGTCGTTTGCCTTGCTGTGCTTTGGTCATGGATCCAAATGTTCTAGGTCTGAAAATGGCCAACCTTTCCATCACACCAGTGTAACCTCCACGCACTTGTTTCGCAAAGCCTGACTGACTTCCATGGTGTGCTGTTGGCACGGTCCATCCCAACCTATGGCTCTGGTTACACTTTGGCTTTCCTCCAGGCTGCGGCTGTTGAAATCACCCCCCTCATGCCCCAGGACAAAGGTTTGCATCCAGCCAGATCAAGTCCCTGGTCCTCCTCACTGCAGGGCCTCATGGCCATTAGCTCTGGCACAGAGAGGGGACAGCTAGTAGGGGTGGTCTCTGGGCTGCAGGGTTGGTTTCTGCCATGGCCTGAGAGAAGAGTAACAGCACCAGGTTTGTCCTTGGGAGCCGGGTGGCAGAGGAGGCGTCAGGGACACCCAGCAGCTGGCCCAGTGCATGGCCACCAAGGGCAGGGACAGCCCCCTGGGCCTCCTGGGCACAGGGACAGCCCCCGGGGCCAGCACCCCAAAGGCCTTCCTCCGAAGGATGCTGGGTGGAGGGGCAGCAGGCGGGGCCCCGTCACCCCGGTGTCACAGTGCCACCACCCGGCAGTGCAGCAGTCACAATGCCCCGGGGCAGTATAAAAGGGGCAGCCTCCCGTGCCCCGCTGCCAGAGATGGCCCGGGGACAGCCCGAAGACATCCGAGAGGACGTCCTTGAGGAGCCGGTGGAATTACTTGGTGGGGACTGAGGGAGGAAGACCAGAGGCTGGAACGGGCTGCTGGATGTTCTCTAGTGCAACACCATTTCCTGGCAGGGCCACGTTCAAAGCCCATCTGATGGATGGAAACCCTGCTTCAATCTTCAGGGACAGACGCAAGCCCCTCAGGAGATGAGAAGAACCACCAAGCCCTGGAGGTGCCCGAGGCTATCGGGCCTTTTCAGCTGGATAGCAGTGGCCAGACCAAGGGAATGCCTTCTTGAGGAGCACTGCAGAGCTCACTGTCCTCATCACCTGTGGAGCCACTGGCAGCAGCTGTAAGAAATGGGATGCAGAAATGTTGCCAGGGGTCCAGGTGCTTTGGAGCACCCACTGGTGGCCCAAAGGCACAGGAAGGATTCTTGCCCCCAAGGTTGATCAGACCAGGGCATTTGGCCACTCTTGGAAGCCCCTGAGATGGCTTCAGGTTGAGGGAGAATAGGGCTTGGGCATCTTCCGGCAGGTGTGACCAGCCTGTGGGACAAGGAGGCAGGTCTTGCTCACATGCTCAGGGAATAGCCGATCGCCAGCTCTGGGGTCAGGAAGGAATTTTCCCCCGGGGCAGATTGGCCCTGGTCCCCAGGGGTTTTTTGCCTTCCTCTGCAGCACTGAGCATGACCACTTGTTAGAGGTCCTCCGGTCCGTTTTGGCTAGGTTACTGCCTGCTGCTCATGCACCACAAAGTCGGCCTCTCGTGCCCTGCAGCTGGGGGGAGGAAGGCTTTTTTTCCCCCACGGTGGGCTAGCAAGTGTCCCTGGGGTTTTTTTGCCTTCCTCTGCAGCACTGAGCACGGCCCCTTGCCAGGGCTGCTTTGGGCCATTGTGGCTAGGTGCCCGCTACTCATGCTCCACGAAGGTGGCCCTCGTGCCCCACATCTGGGGGAAAGAAGTTTTCTGACTCCCCAGGCAGGCTCCAAGGGATGCTCCCGGGGGTTGCTTCTTGTCCTCTGTAGCACTGAGCACAGCCCCTTGCCAGGGCGACTCTGGGTCCTTTCGGTAGGTCCTTGCCTGCTGCTCTTGCACCTCCAAGGCACCGCTCGTGCCCTGCCTCTCTTGGGCTCTCTTGTCCAGTGCCAGTCTGTAGTGGGAGAGAGCTCTGCTCTTCCCTTGGCTCCATTTCCCCAGGGGTTCTTGCTTCTGCAAAACAGCCTGTGCTTGGAAGGGCTCCAGGCTTGCTGCCCCATCAGGAGCTGCCACTTTCCAGCTCTCCCGGTGTGCAATACAAGTGCAGGGCAGGTGTGAGAGCGCTTTTCAAGCATCACTGCACAAGCAGCACAATAGCGGAGCAAGTTCTGGGATGCAAAAAACTATGCTCGTCATCGCTAAATGTCATACTTTGGAAAATACCCCACGGTACGACACACCTCTCCTGCTGCTGCTTCTTCTGCTTCTTCTGCTTCTTCTTCTGTGTGTGGTCAGTCCTGATCCTCATTCTTCACGTTCTCACTCTTCAGGAAACAGGGACTGCTTGGCCTGTATTCTTGCTGCTACTTTCTGTAGCTCTGTGACTTGCCTTTGCCACTTTGCAAATGATATTTTTGAAAGCTCACCTGAAGAATGCATCAGCCTGCTCCTGGCTACACGGGCACATTGTGTTAAAGCTTGTGAGCATCGGCTCTCAAAAGCATTCAGAAAAATAAAATAAAATCCTGTTTCCACTTGTAATCTTTGCATTATGTGTCCTTGAAATTGGTTTTGGAGCTGAGAAACCCCTGGCATTTCAGGCAAATAAGTCTCATCATTACTCGACTCATGGTAAGTGCAGGGAATAGAATGGAATGGAATAGAACAGCATAGAACAGAACGGAACAGCTATGCTGTGTTGTGCCCAGAGTTGCGCATGAGAAGCTCTGACCTGGGTCTGAGGGCTCCATCCAGGAGAGCAGCTCTCTGCAGCGCAGGTGCCAGGCCCATCCAGGAGACAGGGGCAGGGACGGGCACACCTACAACATGGCTCAGGCAGGGACTGAAGGCCCCAGGCTGAGCTGAGACATGTCCCCTGGGCCCTTGGCAGGAGACGGGCAGGGTGGGGGTCCCAGGGGAGGCCGGGCCCAGCCATGGAGGCCTATGAGCACCCCCAGGACCCTGACAGAAGCAGACTTGCACGGCTCATACGCCCTCCTTTAGGCGGGGATGGTTGGCCACCTTGGAGACAGAGTTTTGGGCCAGGTGGACCTTTGCTCTGGTGGACTACTGTTGTTCTCAGGCTCGTGTGTTTTAGCATGTTTTTGCACAGGAAACGGGTCAGACATTTCTAAAAATGAGTCCAAGGAGCAAAAATAAAACCCAGGGGTAATGAACAGATATTGCTCACCTCCAAAAGGTTTGCAACCCTTTAGTTAAGGAGCGTGTCCTGCTTCAGACTGAGGCCTTGATCTCTGAGCCTCACTAGCATCAGAGATGCGGGGGTTGCAATCCTGTGGAAACCCAGCTAAACTGGATGAACACAGAAGACTTTCAAAAAACCGCACTTCACACTTGCTTTCTGCAGATTTGTGTGGATGGTCCGCTTATCTCGAGACGATCCACAGCTCTCACCCCCACCAGAAGGCACATGCCTCCTTCCCACAACGTGACAGAGCCAGTGCCTAGGCTGGGACGTGGTTATGGTATTGAATGCCTTCTGCTAGTGCAGGGCTGGGTAGAAATGTCATCAGAGGTTTCCTCAGCATGTACTGCTAGGGAAAGGAGGAGGTAGGAAGAAGAATAGAATAGAATAGAATTAGAACAGAATAGAATAGAATAGAATAGAATAGAATACAATAGAATAGTTCAGCTGGAAGGGCCCTGCAACAATCATCTAGTCCAACTGATTGATCACTTCATGGCTGACCAAAGTTCAAGCATGGTATTAAGGATGTTGTCCAAATGACTCTTAAACACTGACAGTCATGGGGCATCAACCACCTCTCCAGAAAGCCTATTCCCAGGTTTGACCACCCTCTTGATAAAGAGATGTTTCCTTATGTCAAATCCAAACCTCCCCTGATGGACGCAGCTTTGAGCCATTCCCACGCTTCCTTGCACTGGGTACCAGGGAGAAGAGATCAGCACCTCCCTCTCCACGTCTCCTCCTCAGAAAGCTGTCGAGAGCAGTGAGGTCACCCCTCGGCCTCCTTCTCTCCAAAGTAGACAAACCCTGAGTGAATGACAGGGCCCCTATGGAGGAGAGCCCTTGGGATTCTTTGTCCCAAGGAAGCTATTACTAGTTTTGAAATTGCAAAACTGTTAACTGAAATGACAACTATTTTTAATTGATTATGACATGCTCAAAGCATACTTAATAGGATGTGAATAATCAGGACAGCTGCTTTAGTGACAGAAAATGCAGAGAAACTATTTTGATCCTATTTCACAGAATGTGTTCTGTGTCACTTACACGGCATGATCACAGCTACCCAGACTGCTTTCTTGGGATATCTTTGGGGTTTAATTACCCTGTCAATTAGAGTTAGAGGTTTTAATGTGGCAGTGAAATGATACAGATTGCTCATGGGTTCTGTTCTCTACTTGTTTGCATTCATCAGTCTTGAAAGAGGAGGACTTTATACATTGTCTTGACATGGATGCTAATAAGCCTACAATGAGAGATTCGCTGCATCAGATAAATAGGTGCCAGCAGCCATGAAGAGAACAAGCTGAGATAATGGCACAATGCAGTCCAGTAATGAAGAGGTGGAGACTGTAGGCTCCTGGTTAGGACAGAGCACTCCATTATTTTTTGAGGATGAATGGATTTAGCCAGTGAACAGGTAAAAGCATTTAAGAGGAGCGGATTGATGACAAAAACAGCCACATTTGAAGAAAATGGAGGACAAAAGTGCACTGTATCAACATGTACTCTATGAAGATATAGAAATCATTTAAAACCGAGTATTGAGTAAATGGAAGTAATTTCCAATTCAATCCTGAACTGGGGTAAATCAGAGAAGCATTCTTAAAATATATGAAGCTATGTTGACTTACACCTCCCAAGAATACAACAAACAAGACTAAGTTCTATGTTTATGTGCAAAGCATTTTGGATCAACTTTTTTAGCTTCAAATAATCTGGATTAAGTTGGACAGATTGTAAAAATGAAAAGTATTATTAATATTGTATGCCATAGGCTATACCAACTTGTATCAAATGTACATGGTTTTATGCAGGCCAGTCCTTGCTTGGTGCTTTCAGCATCTTTAGTGGAGCAAATGCCTGTGGTGTTCCTGGGTGTTTAAACTACATTGTTTTTCAAGGTAAAGTAAAACATGCATGAAGTCTATACACTTCTAGATTATTTCTTCATGTGACTCGTAGAAGTCATATCATGCTGTGATTTTAATGAGTTCTATCTTCACATGTTCTTACTCCTGGAAGACCTTTATGGCCTTGCTCTGTAAACTTATTCCCTCAAGCAGTTTTATACACAAAACAGAACTATTTCTGAGAAATGGGGCTCTAAGATCTCAATGGATATATTTGGGTGAAGACAAAAAAGTGTAAGCACTTGATGCTGCTAGCTACATCAATAATAAAATGGAGAGAATCCTAAAATTCAGAGTAGGTCTCATTCTTTTTGCTTTCAGTTTATAGACTATGATTTTTCAGGTTGGACAAAAAATACACTACTCTATTTTCAGTCAGTTTCTTGTGCCAATTTTAATGTACAATGCTTCAGTACTTGGACTGAAAACACTGAAAGAATAGTAAAAAATCACACCATGGAATTACCGTTACATAAAATCATTAGGTTTTATAATCACTGTAAAAAATACATTCACTCCTTCTCCAAAAGTTTAGGATATAAACTACCTCTCAGCAGTCCCTTTAAGAATTAGAATTTTCCTAATGGCCCATAATATCAGTACAAGTTCCCTCACAGATCAAGGGCAGCAGATCAGTTTAAGAGCATAGATTCTCTGACCTAAGGTTAACAGCCCTCTGTGTTTATTTCAGGAATACCTTCCTGATTGTTAGAGATGCTTCTCTGGGCCATGGTAAAAACATTATAAACCTTCAGAAAGAAGGCCATTTGGGACAGTTGCAGACACTGACCAAATACGTATTAAGCTAGTATTTATTGCATATGCAACAACTTGAGTCTAAGACTAGATTTTACACCCTCACAGTTAAAATTGTACAAACTGATCTATTGAAATTCCTTGCAGATTGTTTCTTAGATGTCTTTTCCCCATTCCCCTTCCGCTCCTCACATTAGAAATATCTAGCATAGCATCTTAGTTTCCCTAGTTTCTCCTGGAGGACTCTTTGGAGAGCTGGAAGGAGAGGCCACAAGCTCCAGCCTTTAGGAATCAATGTAGACAGGATAAAGTGCTCTGCTCTCAGGTTTCACAGAGCCACCTCCTGTGCCACACTTCTGCATAGTGAGGCTGCCATCTCATTTACAGGGCTGGTCCCTTAGCAGGACCCCATGCTAAGGACCCAGAGGCTTGTCCTCCACTAGCACCTGCCCTCCCTGAGCTCCTTTCCGTTAAGTTCAGATGGCCCAAGCATCATGAATCCTGGTAGAACAAAAAAAAGGAGTCATTTACCTTGGTACCTTTCCAGTTCCTGCAGTGGACCACAGCAAAGGACAGTGTGCTTGTTTAGAATAAGATCTGGAAAAATCAAGCCCCATTATTAAAAGTATTGTAGACTGCTCTTTTATTGATCTACTGGGCTATTGTTTTTCTCTGTTTCGTGCATTGTAGAAGAAGTAAGAAGTAGCTGGAAAGAATCTAGAAATTCAGGATCCACTAGGATTCATCACTACCAGCCTCTGTGCCATCAGTGTGCTAGCCTTTGGGCTACTACATTTTTCTGCATCTAGCCATATACAATTAGCAATGATCAGTATCATTAGCCTGTTTCACAATAATCAATAAGAAAGCACAGAGCCACCAGATGTTGTGATGGGCAACAGGTTGATGGGAGCTGGGAGACTGTGGTTGGACTTGTCTGTTTTCACTCACAGTCTTCTGCCTCCAGCCAATCTCACCTTGTCAGAGGATTGGGCAGAGGCCAACTGTATGAGGTTCAACAAGGCCAAGTGCCGGGTCCTGCACTTCGGTCTCAACAACCCCATGCAGCGTTACAGGCTTGGGGAAGAGTGGCTGGAAAGCTGCCCGGCAGAGAAAGACCTGGGGGTGCTGGTTGACAGCCGGCTGGATATGAGCCAGCAGTGTGCCCAGGTGGCCAAGAAGGCCAACGGCATCCTGGCCTGTATCAGAAAGAGTGCGGCCAGCAGGAGCAGGGAGGTGATTGTTCCCCTGTATTCGGCACTGGTGAGGCCGCACCTCAAGTACTGTGTTCAGTTTTGGGCCCCTCACTACAGGAAAGATATTGAGATGCTGGAGTGTGTCCAATGAAGAGCAACAAAGCTGGTGGAGTGTCTAGAGAACAAGTCTTATGAGGAGCGGCTGAGGGAACTGGGGCTGTTTAGTCTGGACAAAAGGAGGCTGAGGGGAGACCTTATCACTCTCTACAACTACCTGAAAGGAGGTTGTAGTGAGGTGGGTGCTGGTCTCTTCTGTCAGGTGGCTGGAGATAGGACGAGCAGGAGAGGTTTAGATTGGATATTAGGAAAAATTTCTTCATTGAAAGGGTTGTAAGGCATTGGAACAGGCTGCCCAGGGAAGTGGTTGAGTCACCATCCCTGGAGGGATTAAAAAAGCACGTAGACAAGGCACTTCAGAACATGGTTTAGTGGGCATGGTTGACAGTTGGACTGGATGATCTTAAAGGTCTTTTCCAACCTAAATAATTCTATGATTCTATGATAAGAACTTTTCCCTTTGAGACAGCACTTCATAAAGTAGCTGCATGACAGGGTGGCATTAAAGGCCTTTATGCTGTCCACCCCATCCGTTTAAGAGTACAGCTCCTTTTACCCAGTACAGTCACTCTTTTTCAACTACTTTCACAAGGTATTCCCCTTTGTGAAGGAAACTGTCTTTCCCTACCTTTACTTATGTAAGCTAAAGGACCTCTCTAGTCCTCAAAGTTCCTCCTTTCTGGGACTCACAGATATTCTTTGCTCTCACATACATAGCAACTCTGCTATGCTCCAAGTTGTTTTTTTTTACCATAATGGAAAAGACACAGGTGTCAGGAAGAAGAGGATCATGGCCTGCCTCTAGGTCCTCTCCTTTCCTCTCACTAAAATGGGAAACCCCTTCTGTTAGCATCATCCCTGCTCTAGAGAGGGGAAGGAGGTAGCCTGGACCAAGGCAAAGGCCACAACTCTGATGGGCAGCACAGAAAGGGGCCTGGATGCCAAAGCAAGTGTAGAACACGTCCATTTGATCTAGCATACATTTTGAATCTAGATACTTCCCTGGTATTGGAATATCCCTCTTGTCTAATCTTATGTCTACTCCCAAAGCCTCACCCACCCACCTGCATGTGCCTTTATTTCTGTTTTGCCCCAGTTCAATAAGCACCTGCTATTGAGACATCAAAGAAAACAATAGCAACTGAATAATGCTAGCATTTGATGTTATAGAAATAAAATAAAATATCTGAAGCACAATAAAGCCACAAGATAAATGTCTTTCAGAGTCAGAAAAAAGAATGTCATGGCTTTAACCTGTTTACATGAAAGTATTTTCTCTGGTGGGATAATCAAAGTTTCAAAGATCTTGTCCTATATAATATCAAATCCTATTACTATTCAGCAAGGGAAAAGCTATTCCCTTAAAATCAAGGTCCTCTCTAAGAGCTTCCAGCAGGAAAAAGCTTGTATTGTGTGCACAAGCACACACAGAAGTTATCTCAAAGGGAAACGTTAGCCTCAAATTAATTTCTGTCAGATTTGATTGAAAAACTCACACATATCTGTCCATTGGAGGTTTGTGACCTGACTCTGCCTGACTGGGATTTGGTAATCAAATAGAGACTCGTACAATACATTTATCAGTCTTGCTGTAGTCAAGAAATATAGCTGTAAAAAGCGTGTAAGAATAAAATTAGAACAAGGAGAGTTTTTAAATTATCACTGTGCAGCTTCATTTGTTCATTAACTAAAAGAGTGCCCATAATTAGAAAAAAGCAAAATACAAATAAACATATTTTTAAAATGTTAGGCTAACATTGCACCATGTCTGAACCAAGTTGTATTGTTATAGCGTAATGCACTTGAATGGATTTTTCCTACCAAGCCAAGGTCAGATCCTTAATTTCTTGTGCACTTGTTGTTGCTGGCCACTATTGCATCTACTCTAAAAATAGGCAAGCCCTCGATCCTTTCTCATGTGGCAATTTCTGAAAAACTGTACCATTAATCCTTCACTCAAATTCTCAAACAACTGCGCAACTTTCTTTTTTTTTCCCCTCAATTTCTTACTTCTAGAACTTTAATATCTAAAAAAGAAATAATAAAAAAATAAAATAAGTCCCTTGAGAAAAGGTTCCATTTTTCAACCACATCTAATGAAAATGAGGTACCTGAATGTAAAGGCAGCAGTTACAGATGTGTAACTGCATTGCCACATAGCTGAGATTACACTGGATCCAGCCAAACCCCTAGTTGTGTTGGAAGCCCCACGCAGAACTGCAGAAGCATAGTTCCTTTGACAAAATAAAACCATACCGAATCCACATCTGCTGTCAGCCATTCAAAACAAGAATCTTGAATTTTATGGTCATTTATATCAGGACGGCACACCATTTTGAACTTCGGACTCATGATATCACTTCATTATGAGACACAACTTCTGAAACACAACTTCTGATTCAAATTGCTCACTATTTAAAGAAATGGTGGAAAAAAGGAAAGACATTCACCAAATTAAACTGACTGAGGCAGCTGTAAGAATATCCTATTAGTTGGATCTAACTTCAGAAATTTTATTTCGTTTATCTCATATCTCATTTAACCTTTCTTTAAAGGATCTTTAAATGAAGGAGTTTGGGAAGAAAGGCAAGTGGGGAATAGGAAACTGGTGGGAGGGAGAAGAAAAAATGAAATAGAAACTTCGGCAGAATGGAGATGTATTGGGTTTGTGTGGCAAGGTTTTGGTAGCAGGGGGGGTTACAGGGGTGGCTTCAGTGAGAAGCTGCTGGAAGCTTCCCCCATGTCCAACAGAGCCAATACCAGCCGGCTCTAAGACGGACCCGCTGCTGGCCAAGGCCAAGCCAATCAGCGATAGTGGTAGCGCCTCTGAGATAACAGAATTAAGAAGGAAAAAAAGTTGTGGGGCACACAGAAACGGCAGCCGGAGAGAGGAGTGAGAACATGTAAGAGAAACAACCCTGCAGACACCAAGGTCAGTGAAGAAGGAGGGGGAGGAGATGCTCCAGGTGCCGGAGCGAAGATTCCCCTGCTGCCCGTGGTGAAGACCATGGTGAGGCAGGCTGTGCCCCTGCAGCCCATGGAGGTCCACAGTGGAGCAGATGTCCACCTGCAGCCCGGGGAGGACCCCATGCTGGAGCAGGTGGATGCCCAAAGGAGGCTGTGACCCCGTGGGAAGCCCACGCTGGAACAGGTTCCTGGCAGGACTTGTGACCCCATGGGGGACCCACGCTGGAGCAGTGTGCTCCTGAAAGACTGCATGCCATGGAAGGGACCCATGCTGGAGCAGTTAATGAAGAACTGCAGCCCGTGGGAAGGACCCACGCTGAAGAAGTTCATGGAGGACTGTCTCCCGTGGGAGGGACCCCATGCTGGAGCAGGGGAAGAGTGTGATGAGTCCTGCCCCTGAGGAAGATGAAGCGGCAGAGATAACATGTGATGAACTGACTGTAAACCCCATTCCCCGTTCCCCTGCACCTTTTGGAGGGGGTAGGTAGAGAATCCAGGAGTGAAGTTGTGCCCGGGAAGAAGGGAAGGGTGGAGGGAAGGCGTTTTGAGATTTGGTTTTATTTCTCATTACCCTACTCTGGTTGATTGGTAATAAATTGAGTTAGTTTTCCCCAAGTTGAGTCTGTTTTGCCCGTGATGGCTATTGGTGAGTGATCTCTCCTGTCCTTATCTTGACCTATGAGCCCTTTGTTATATTTTTCTCTCCCCTGTCCAGCTGAGGAGGGGGGAGTGATGGAACAGCTTTGGTGGGCACCTGGCGTCCAGCCAGGGTCAACCCACCACAGGAGGGTAAGAAGCAAGAAGTCAGAGAAATGGGACATGGGCAACTGAATGATTGAGGGAGGGAATGGGATTTGGACAGGAAGAAAAGAGGCAACAGTAGTCATCAGCAATAGAATGTGAAAGATTGGAGGCTGAGAGTGAATGTCCAAGTTTCAGAGCTAAGATTATGATGATCACCTCAGGAAGATTCCCTGGTTTCTTACAGAGCTTCTGTGTAGAGGGTAATGAGTCTGCTACGTCTTATGCCTGTGTAGGTCCAGCCTGGACAAGAGGATCAGCAGGGAATGAAAAGACCTGACTCTTGAAAACTGAATGGTAGATATTTGGGACAGGAATGAAGCTAATTTCCATTATATTTGTTCCTCCAAACAATATTTCAAGCTTTTTGGGACTGATGAGGAGAAAACAGGGTCATTTATGCTCTGGTGACCCTGACTAGTACAACTGAAACATCACCTCCCTGCTATCCCTGCCCCCATAGTGTAGGTCTCCATAAAAACAGCATGTTAAAAACTAGCAGAATTAACTGCTTCTTTCCTGTATTTTTGTATGATTTTCTCAATCTAACAAAGGAGGTGAATGAGGGGAAGAACACCATCATAAGTTCACTTGTACACTGAAGGAAAACACAAAAAAATTGCAAGAACTGAGGCAGTAGCACTGCAACCAAACACCCAAGTCCCTAGCTTGCTGAAAATTTTGGGTTTCATTCCCTGTTGCCTCAGTTCATGTGTATTCATTTACTCTGAGGCATTGTAGAATGCCACCATTTTGATTTGTTGTAACATTTTCCATTGTACATTCCTCTTTTATCTTCTTTATCTACCAACCAGATAACAGTGTATTTTTAACAGGCATCTCCATTAGGGTATTGACTAAGTGGCTCCCAAGTCCTCTGTCACAAGTCACTGAAACAACGAGCTAGGTAAAGTAGTTATTGATGTTTTCTACTGCCTGGGTAGCTGACACTATTCCCAACTATTTTTGGAGGAGGAGGAAAAGAGGGAGTATAAAAATAACAGAATAGGGTCACTTCAGAATCTGTCTGCAGTCAATTGCAGCCACTTTTCAGTCCCAAAAAATTACTGTGGTGTACAAATGTAGTTTCCTGGCTATCATACCTTCACAACTCATCACATTCTTTACAAGGGATTGAAGTTGCAATGCCTGTGCCTTTGGGATGAATGATTTTTGAGGAATTATGGTCGATACAGCTAAGTACCAATAAACATTAATGCTTTCATGAAGTAATGTCTCTTAAGGACCAGACACCAGAGGTATGAGTTAAAGCAGTAGCTCAGCCAGCCAAGACTAAGAAGGGATAGAATAGGAGAAGAGAAGATCAAAACCATGCCCAATGGGGACAACTTGAACACAGAGTGGTTGGTCACTGTTGCTTACAATACAAGAGCTCAAGAAAAGCAAGTGGCATGATCAAATAATGTAGTTCAAACACGCAGAGCTACTTTAAAAAAGAGCATGTAATTAAATTATGGAACTCACTACCACAGGTTTTTATGAAATCCAAAGCTGCAAGATGATGGGTATGGAACACAGTAGTCTGGCTGCAAAGCCTGACCAAGTTCTTCATTGTAGGAAGTCAGAAGGATCACTTTATATGTACCTTATTTTTATACTATTTTGCTAAACACCTAGGAGCAACCAATGCTGAAAACACCTGTGGTGTGAACTAATATGGCACTTACTACGTTCTTCAGGAAGGCAGAATGGCCCCCACACAAATGTAATTGCTGTCTTGCAATCATTGGGTTTTCCTTACAGTTCCAGGAGTCTTTACTGCATGGGAATCTCAGATTTCATCTGAAAACTTAAACTTCTAATACTGATATGTGTAGAGAAAGCTTAAAAATATTACTTCACTGTGCTATATGGCCTGAAAAAAAATGAGAGAAAACAATCATATGCACATTTCCTTTCCGTAATTTAAGCCAGTCTTATAGTCCTGGCTCATGATTTCAGAACATTTTGGGGACTTGCAGTTTTGTTCATGCTTCAGACTTACCAGTAAAGTAAATATTTAGGCAGAACATTATCAGAAAAGAATATATTTCCAGCAACTGGTTATATAAAATATCATGGTTTTTTCTTTCAGAACTTCAAGTAAGCATTGTCGAATTCACTGAGCGCTCACAACTTTTATGAAAGTCTGGTCTAGGATACCTTCATGAAGAGCCTTGTGTGTAACCATCCTCAGTTTTACTGTGTACCTTGAATACCAACAACCTTATAACAGGCTAAGAAACACATAGATATTCAGGGTTTGAGCAGAAGCACAGAACTGTTCATTTAGAACTTGTAATGGTCTGGTGGACTCATGGGCTGGCTGAGCGGCAGGGAGAGGAACTCAGCCCTTGTTTCCTGAACAGGATCTGTAACCTGCGTTGACAGCATTGCTAATATTAGTCATCTGAAAGATGGGCTGCTAATGACTGATTTTGAAACACTGCAGCTTTGTAAGTCTCCTGGAGTAGAACTGAACTCTGGTCTGATTCAGAAAAAAAAGCCAAAGGGGGTAAGCTGGGATTTTTTTTGTTGGTGTAATTTCATGCTTTGCAAGACAAAGAAGACAGCATTGGCATCACTTAAGCAACAACAAACTGTGGCCCACCTTCTAACTATTTTACAGGTGATTTAAAAAAATATCCCAATATTTGATATTGTAGTAAATAAAGAAGGAGAATGCACAGATGATCTTTTCTAAAATTTCTGTTCCAGTACTGTCCTCAGCGATGGGTTAAAAGAAATTACAGCTATCCAGTCTAGTTACTGTCCAACTGACTGTGATCACAGTCAGTGTTGAACCAGTTAAAAGCTTTGAATCTAATCATGCCAGTTGCTTGGGAAAGATTTAAGTTATACAAAAGCACAACAGAATAACAACAGTAAAATAATATCTCTTGACTTTATATTGCTGCCTTGGCTGCAGTATTTAAGCATTAGCAGAAAGTCAGCTAAAGTAACAATTCAAACCCCAAAAGCATTACTGAAATTAAAATTGCAAAAGTCTTACAGTGAAAACATCAGAACTTTTGTTTTCTAATTCTTACCAGCATTAGTGAAATATATTCACTTTCAATTGCAGGATTTTAACTTTACTGAGTGTAAAATCTATTTTAATTTGTTCATTTGTTTGTACTTTTTTTTTTTACTTTTCAGTGATCATTTTTTTCATGATCTTTAAGTGAACAAGTTTCTATGTTTGCAAGATAAAGTAATTCTTTTTATCAAGGAAAGAGGTAAATGGCAGAAGAAAAATTTAATTTCTTTCTACAGGCAGAACAACTAGCTCATATAATTGCTTCTTTTCTCTGTAACAGTTTAACAGCAAGATTCATAATTATTTTAGTTTTTTTCACATTCTAGAATTTGGTTAGACGTTGCAGACAACACCATTATCAGCACTGTACCAGTTCTGCATTTAGTACACAGTATACCAAGGGAAAAAAGGATTATAAAGTGGATCTCTGAAGTCAAATTGCAAATGGTTAGAAAGTTGCTATTGCCACTTCAGAAAAAGAATCATGATTTTTTCTGTCCTGTGGACAATACCCATTTTTTAGCTGTAAAAGAGTTTTAGTTTTAGTGACTACCCAGGCTGCTTCCATAACATAATAGTGAATTTCATTTTGTCACTTCTCATTTTCAGAATCAGGATTTTGGTTTTCTGCTTCTGCTCCTGTGTTTGGTTAACACATACAAACTACAGTATCATCAATGACATCCTGCAATAAAGCTGCATTTACAGATATAGAGGCTTAAGACCTTCCCTTGTTTCAAACATGGCCTTTAATTCTCACAATATTTCCCCAAGTGCAGTGCAAGTCCAGGGGTCTTAGAATCACAGAATCATAGAATTGTTTAGGTTGGAAAAGACCTTTAAGATCATCGAGTCCAACCATTAACCTAGCAATGCCAAATCCACCACTAAACCACGTCCCTAAGTGCCACATCTACAAGTCTTTTAAATACCTCCAGGGATGGTGACACAACCACTTCCCTGGACAGCCTGTTCCAATGCTTGAATCTTGTACCTGGCACCAGGCTACTAAAGCTAATATTTCAGCATTTTTCACAGATTTTGAGTGTCACCACGTAAGCATCTAGAGAGATATAGCCTAGAAGTTCAACATCTCACAGTAGTTCAGATCAATGGGCCCAGTTAGCCACCCAATCCACCAGTGTAATCTTTTCACTCAGATGTGGTCTCCTCTCTCCTATGTTTCATGAAGCTTGTTGAGTAATGATCAGGGAAAGAATATGGGTCTCCTGCTTTTCTGAAAAGGAGAGAAAGCATTCCTCTGGCTTATGGGAACAATATTTCCCCAAAGTCCTTCTGCTTCTTGAGCAGTGTGGGAAGGGCTTATGCTTCAGCAAAGCATACTTTATTCAACATATGATACCACCAGCTCACCTGCTGACAAAAGCCAGCAGAGCTGGCTTGATGTAGAGCACAACAGATGGAGCACAGACTGCTGCCTACAGTTGCCAGGACTGTGCTTTGGTTTTGTTGCAACGGAAAGGCAAAATAGAGTCCTCAGTTTAAAAATTTATCTATAAATTGCTGAGACCTATGGGCAAAGAGTTCTGTAGAAATGCCTCTAGATTAATAATGGTGTTATTTTTAATTCAGCTGCCATTAGCCACCATCTGTTTTCATAATTCATCTGCACTGCAATGTTACTCTAGTGAGACTCTCTGCTAGTCAGTATTGCTGCAGAGCTGTTCCTTCTCTCTAATCTAAAATATCAAAGGGCCAAAGTGACACGGCACCAGAAAAGGTATTTAAAATAAATTAACAAATGAGTCATGCATTTTAAAAGTGTCTTTCTGTAAATTTTAGCACTTCCATGCATGAATGCTTAAATTGCATTTTGCAATGGTGGAGAAAATAATGCAATTTTAAAAATTAATTCTCAAAATCTACCTCATCCCGTTGCATTGGGAACTTTTGAGTGGGAGAAGAGTAGAAGGGAGTCACACAAAGGTAGAAATTTTCTGCATAATTCATTTGTTTTCAGGGTTTGTTTTACTTAGGTTAAAAACGTAATGAGTTAAAACTTTAGTCAGAGTGGAACTTGATGGGAGTTATTTCTATTGAGTTCAATAGACTTTAGATCAGACCCAAAGAAAAGACCCATCTAGCTAGTCTTACTTGACTAATGAGTAGAAAAAAGAATACCACAGCATGATATCAAAGTAGGGCAGAGATCAATGGTCCTTGATCAGCAAAAGCACAAACCTTCCCAGACTTTCACGGCTGACCTTCTCTATGCTCAAGTATACACATCTGGATTACGTTACACTGGAACATACTCCTACCTGCACTTATCAGACCTTGGTTGGAAGCTGGTGGAGGGACGGGGTCCAAAGTGTCAGAAGCAGCACAATACTCAGGTGGGAAGGAGGCAGACTGAATGTTCCAGAAAGCCAGGAGGTGGGAGAGTTTTCTGCCTGTCGTGGTTTAACCCCAGCCAGCAACTAAGCAGCCGCTCACTCACTCCCCCCCCACCCAGTGGGATGGGGGAGAAAATCAGGAAAAGAAGTAAAACCCGTGGGTTGAGATAAGAACGGTTTAATAGAACAGAAAAGAAGAAACTAATAATGATAATGATAACACTAATAAAATGACAACAGTAATAATAAAAGGATTGGAATGTACAAATGATGCGCAGGGCAATTGCTCACCACCTGCCGATCGACACACAGTTAGTCCCCGAGCAGTGATCCCCCACCCCCACTCCCCCCAGTTCCTAAACTAGATGGGACGCCACATGGTATGGAATACACTGTTGGCCAGTTTGGGTCAGGTGCCCTGGCTGTGTCCTGTGCCAACTTCTTGTGTCCCTCCAGCCTTCTTGCTGGCTGGGGCATGAGAAACTGAAAAATCCTTGACTATAGTCTAAACACTACTTAGCAACAACTGAAAACATCAGTGTTATCAACATTCTTCTCATACTGAACTCAAAACATAGCACTGTACCAGCTACTAGGAAGACAATTAACTCTATCCCAGCTGAAACCAGGACACTGCCTTCAGCCCTGAGCAAGGCAAAGAGAAATACCTCTGGAACCTCTACTAACCTGTGGATTTGTCTACATTTTCTGTGTATGTTTAAACCAGAACATAAATACTGAAAGACACTTGGCTATAGCACAAAGTTTTTCTTAGGTTAGTGATCTCCCCTACTTCCTCTCCTCAACCTTCTATGCATACACAATTTTCTTCTGGGAAAAAAAGATATTGATATAGAGCTTTTTAGAATAGCTATTCCGTAACATCTATTTCAGAAAATATCTAAGTTTAGAAAAGCCATAGGGATGTCTTCCTTTGAGGCCCCACTCTGTGAGGTGCCAATGTCCCTTAACTGCTCAGCATGTCAGAAGGAGTCTCTTCATATGCATCTGCATTGCTCAGTCTCTGTTTAATATACCACCAAGACACAGAAATAGCCTATAATTCCTGAGAAGCTGAAACAACAGAAGCTTCCTGTGGTCCTGTATTAATGCTTCAGAGGGAAAAGCTGCAGGTGGATGTTCGCTCATTGCAGATTCTCATTCTCCAGCATGTGCCTGTATCAGTTATCCTAACACCTCTGTCGGCTGGAGATTTCCTGCTATTGAACTTGACCTTGGAAGGTACTTTGTACATTGTTTTGCTTGGAAGGAAGGTCTTAGAAGAAAACATAGATGCTAATCTCAGTAAGCTTGTATCTTAGGTATTCATTCACTAGCAGACATGGTTTGGTGCTTTAGAAGAAAACTTTCAAAGGATAATAGTGGTGTTTATTACACATTGTTGTGATCAGTTTGACACTAGAAGTAGTACTCTTTATGTGAGCAGAAATAAAGCAAGTAGGATGCAGCAGGAAAACAGGAAAAAAAGATAATCATTAAGTTATCTGTTAATCATTATGACTATGGCTATAATGGAACCTGTGCCTACCTGGCTAACATAACCATGTGTTTGCAGCAGATGCAGTACAAATGGAAGGGTAAGTACCATATAAGAAAAAAACAGGGGTTGCTAGGGTAGTGCTGCACAGTGCCCTGGGAGCCTTAACCTTCATAATGCTAAGGGCCTTCCATTTGTATTTCCTGAGCCGTGTTTATTACAAGATCAGAAACTTAATTTCTGAGCCATTAACCATGATGTACATAATTTGTTTTGTCAGTATTATTGCAAAGAAGTGAATCTGGCATATGACACAGAAAGCGTGGTAAGAAGGATTCTGGAATTATCATTTTTTTGGTAAATTTTAGAAGCATGAGGTTCACTAAGATATCTGTTGATATCTCTATCACATGTTTTCTCATCCATTTACTTGCCTCGGAGAACCTATTCCACTACAGATTTAATTATATATTTAGAAAACAAGATCTGTCATTACCAGTTTTCCTTTGCTCAATCCAGTGATGTGTTCAACACACCATGAACAAGAACAATACTGTACATTCTGCTGACAAAGGTATTCTGCCCCTGACATTAACATTAGAGATACTTTCTTCCTCCCTGATGATTTATTCAAGCTCTAAAAAATTAAGTAACCTTAAGGACCTGTTGAGTGAAAAATGAATCCACTGAGTATTTTATTATCTTTTGTTCTGATGCAACATCAGTTGAAATTGATGGAAATGTTTCTGGTACTTTTAATAGCATCAGATCATGTTCTTAAACATAACAAAAAGTGCCAAAATCTTACATACAAAGAATTCTGAAACAAGAATCTGAAGTAGAGAGGGTTGGCCCCTAGTTTGAAAGGCCTCAACTTGTAGAAGAGTTTGGATATAAAGTTGGAATGTCACATTCTTCCCTGCAGTGCCTGCAACGTCCCCCCCATACTTCTGTCAGCTCAGATCTCACAAAAAGAAATGTACCCTTATATCATTTATGTGTATATTTTAAAGCAAGATTGTTCACTTTGGAAAAGTCCCCAAACTCATAAAATAATTCAAAAATAAAAAAACAGGAGAAAAAGAAAAAAACCTCCTGTTTAGATAGCAGATACACTAGGAAAGGACATCTAGGATCAAGCCCAGTCTCATGATACTACATACTACTATATCATGTATTCCCACTTATATATTCATCTTTATTCTACTACAATCAGTTTTCTGGACTTAGCTTGATTAGTAATTAAAAGTGGGTCCAGTGCAGTTAAGGACATGACTAATTTAAAAGTGTTTATGAGTGAAGTGAGAACTGGACTTCTATCTACTTTTACATGAGTGATCAAGTTTGTGATATAGGCTCAATTAAAACTGTGCACCCAAACTCATGTGGGATAGAGAGTGTAGCTTGTAAAAGGATTGAAATGCAGGGGAAGAGTGCACAGAGAACTTTGATAACGTGGGAGCTGGATGAGAGAGAACACTGAAATTTTGCAAGTGTGCTGGAATTGAGCCCAATAATCAGGCAACAGTTGTCCAAGTTTCTCCAAATAAGAGAGGTGACAGACATAGAAAAGAAAGTGATCATGATTTGCCATTTATTATAAAATCTTGCCTTCAGCTTGGTAATCAAGTAAAAAAGATAGCAAGAGATATTTCATTGTAGGGTTTTTCAATAGCATCAGCAGTTTCAAACACAGTGTTCATCATGCTGTTCTGGCCAGAGCTCAAGAAATAATAAAACATCTAAGGCTCTATTTTGATGTACGGTCTACATCTGGTTAGAGCGTATACATTCAAACCTGTTGACTAGTATTAGATCTGGAAGCAGGGCTCCAAAAGAAATAGCGTTGGGCTAATTCCAACAGTTCTCGAACAGTCAAAATTCTGATGGAAGTAAACTGGAGTTTTGTACTCCTGAGAATTTAAGCTTCTTTGTGATGCAAAATAATGACCTGGCAGGAGAAGAGGAAAGGCTTCTGGAGAATAACTAGCTGGCATAATGGTTTTTAGATGTAAATCTCTTCTTATACTCTTTGCGTATTTTCTATTCTAAAAGTGAAGAAAAATAAGAAAACTGAAGAGTTAAATTATTTTTCATCACAGGAAGTTTAATAAAAATAAATGTAAACGTTTCCAGTAATCACCAGGCTTCTGAAGTGGTCAAGAAAGATTCATAAATGTCCCTATGGTATTAATCCCATTTACCAGATACCTGAGCTGAAGCAGAAAGAAGCTAAGTGGCGTATACAAGATGCAGGGAATATGTGGCATAGCAAGAACAGAATGTGTGTTTCCTGGATCTTTGACTTTAACCAGTGTGTGGATATTTCTGCTTTGCCAACAGCTAATTCTTTCCGCTCCCAATTATATATATACACACACATACATCCCAAGAACGTGATACATTACAGAAAAATGTGCTGAAGACAAGTAATGCCCCATCACAGTTAATAACCTTTGAAAGCTTTAATGTGAACAATAGTATGTGTCTGTTCTGCAGATTTTTCATTAAAGTACATAGACCAATCTTGAGGAAAAAAATTAAAAAGAGATTTGAGGAAGTAATAACCCAGAGGTTAAAAAAATATTGATTAGGAAAAATATTTTCTTCATAAAGATAATACTTCTCTTTTAGCAAAAGGAAGCTGCTTAGTCTCCAGAAAAAGAAAACAAAGTATGTTCTAAAGGCACCCATTTCATTTGTTGTGAGCTTTGTTGAATAATGAGCAAAACTGTCATTCGTCTTACAACCTTCTCTCACCTTACCTATCATGCTGAAAGATTTAAAATTCTTCTGGAAAGTCTGTGCCACTTCATTTATTATATTGAAAAAAAAAATAAACACCAACTTTTAAATACTTTTAGTGGGTTTTTTTTGCAATCTAACTACCTGCCCTTTGGTGCCTAATATCTTCTTAGAAGATACGACCTGGTAAATTTAGTATGGATTACCACAGACTGCATTTACTTCTAATGAGACATAGTTTCTCCTGATCTTTTTCATCTATCTTCAGAGAAGAAAGATAAAAAAAAAAGCTTGTTTCTGTCAGAGTTCGTTCTTTGGTGTCAGGGAAACATGCTGGGTTTTTTCCTTCTCCATCTTCTAAGTTTTCACCTTGATCTTGTAAAATATTACAAATAATCCAAATGCATATATTGCACTGCTGTTTTGTAAATTCAAACTGAATAGTCAAATAGTCAAAGATAATGATAATGATTACTTGAGAATATATTTCTCCATCTTCAAGAAATGTGTTGGGTGGTACATTTCCAAATTTCAGGAGACTGGTGGGTGACTTGCAGACTAAGGCAAATGCAAATTAAGATAGCTGAATCAAGGGCCTTCTGAGGACTTCAAAGGGCTTTGGATTGAGCCTCAAGTTCTTAGGACTTTTCATCTCTAGATATCAAAATACTTCACAACAATCAGTACATTTCATTACTTGTATTTCATTGATGGGGAAACTGAGGTATAGAACAGTGAAACAGTTCTCTGCCTATCATTTAGTGAGTCTGTGGCACATCACAGGATAGTAGTCAGCTCCCATGACTTTCCCTTTCTGCCACCTCAATCAAGTTTTCTCACAGAGATTGCCTTAGGAAATAATAGTTAGGCTTGTTACTCCAGTAATTTTGCCCCCCTTCTGACTAAACTCTGAAGTAACATGTTATGTATCACTGGACAGAGAAGATCTATATACTGATCCCTCAGGATTAGTGCTAAATGTATTAGTAAACCTCCAAAATCCCAGTGTGCTGTGCCTGCCACCACCAACTCTCATCATAGCAGTTCGCTTGCATCTTTTCCTATCACCCTTTGATCCTCCCCATCTCTTACTAATCCCAGCTACTTCAAGGGATTAGACGGAATTCAAATGAGATCCTGTGTTGATTTAGAAGCCTGTTCTTTCAGACAGAAATTGTATCCTCTCATCTATGTTCAAAAATAAGTAGCATGCTATCGTCACCACCACAATATAAATGGCTAATTATAATAAGGAGTTGGATGCTCATAAAATAAATAAGATCTTTGAGTACCCCATCCTGTTTCTTCTAAATCATATAATCTGTTTTATATGTCGAGGGCTGGACTGTCTGCATGATGTTAAATAGTTAAAGGGAAAGCCTGGGACTTTGTCACGGAGGAGCATTCTTAATAGCTGCTGTTTAACACATACCATGGGAAAAAAAGGTTGCGAGTGCCCATTGGATGAGCAACAGCAGTTAACTAATAAATACTATTCCCAAGTGATTCACAAACAATGAAGTAACCAAAAAGAGCCATGTTAATTTCTATTCTGTTTTCAAGCAGGAGAACAAAATCAATATTTGCTTAATGGAAAAAGGCAATACTTGAGGCAGGCCATCAAGGGCGGAAGGGCTGTCCTGTAGCCAAAGCATAAGGCTGGGAATCAGGAGACAGAGATTTTCCTTTTGAATTGCTTAAAATGAGTTACTATTGCTCTTTGAGTCACTTTCTCCACTTGAAAAAATGGGAAGTTGCTCCTCATGGGTGCTGCATGAAGCAAACAGGTCATAACAGTTTTCAAGCACTATGGGTATTTTCTGGCTTGAGAGTGAACACTGTGGAGAAGTGTTGCTGGTGACCTGTCACTATCACCGCTGACAGAAATCCAGGCACAGATAAAACTGAGGCTGCTTCTTATCACTGTACTAAAAATCTACTTAAATGAAGTGGGAAGGTAAGGACTGGCATTCTACTGCTGCTATGCACACTTAGCATGCAATGGGTAGAGCCCTTCAATATCTGACCCAACAGCTCATAAAAGTGTTATTATCCACAAAATACCTTCTTGGGGGCTAAAGAATGAGAAGAATGGAAAGAATTTATTTCAAATTCAAAAAATGGCTTTTTGGGCAGCTGTATTTATCCAGATCCATTGTTGAGACTGATCATCTCGTTAACATTTTTATACTATAACCACATGCTGTAGGAATGCTATGTATAAAAGCTGTGTGGCCTTTTCTTCTGTGAAATACTCATATCTTTTAAAACCTTTGGAGTTGAATCACTTCCTCAGTAGGGACCATTGACTTCAGCAGGACTGTTAATGTTTCATTAGTTTTATTTCCATGTCAGAGGTTGGTGGATTGTACAGCATTTTTTAAATACGCAGCCTTTGGATAACATAATTTCAACAGCCTTAGACTTGAATTTGCTGAAATCTGCTGATACATTACCAGAGCTAGGTATGTTAGCTAGGCATGTTTCCCACATCAAAATAAAACTCACTGAGAATGTATTTGACTAAAAAGGTATTCCACTCCAAGGTGGAGGGAGATAAGAGGAGATACTTAAACAGTCTATATTACCTCAGGCACCACTTACAGGCACTACCCTACACCCCAGGGACCTGGATTTTTACTCTGACATTGCTTCATAATCAAGGATTGTCCCAGGGTGAACTGTCAGACTTCAGCTACGTGTTCTAGGGTCAAATCCTGAGGGGATGTGAGAGGATGGGAAGAGATGGCAAGGAAAACATGGCTGTGCAAAGAAGCGGGTTGATACACACAGCTAAAGAAGTAATGAAAGAAAGAACTGGTTTTAAGAGTTCTTTTCTAAGCTAGGTTATGATTAGAGCACCAGAAAACAGAACACACAGTGAGGATTGTGCTTTCAGTAAATGGAGAGATTGTCTCATAGGTACAGGACTTTGTAATTAAAAGGCCCAATGGCAATAAATTGATGGCCTGATCCTCAGTTACACTGAGGCCTTTTTTTTTTAAGTTTCCTGTGAGTGTAAAAAAGGGTGTGAAATGTAAATGATTATTTGTGTGAATGTCATACACAACTGGAAAGAAAGGGGAGCTCATTGAGACAATCAAGCATTTATTCTACTGGCCAGGATCCATTCTGTACCTCTGCTCAAACAGTGTCACATCTTGGTATGGTGGTAGCACCAGTTAGAGGGGCTGTACAGGCTTGTGACACATTTCATTTAGTGTTTTGAGCTGCAGGAAAGTTAACTGGATTTCTCTCATGAATGAAATTGCAGGATCTGTACCCAAATTAAGGTGGTTCAGTTATGCTCTAATAACTGAGAATGAAGGCAAATTTACATCATCAGAAAATACATGGACTTTTTTTTTCTGTTGTAACCAGCTATATGCCTCTAATTTCATGTCTTCATACCTACTGAATGTTTCAATCCTCTGTTTAACAAGGAATATGGAATATTTGAATGAAGTCTTAACCCCTTTCTGATGAACAGCAAAACCCTTATTCAATTTAGTGGAACCAGAAGTTTATGCCACATCTGTCAAATGGCAGTATCAGTAGCTATCTGCCTGGCAGGAGTCTAATCGTGGCTTAATTTATTTTGTTGCTTCTCCTCCCTTTTCATGTTTTTAGTTCTTTCCTTCCTTCCACTCTCTGGATCTCAGTTAAGCAGTATTACAAAACATATATACAAAGGTGGCAAAGCTGAAAATTCACTTCAGAATGTTAGTGTAATATGCTCTATGGTTATAACCAGAATATTATGCATTGAAAGCATACAGTATTCCTGAGGTAGGAACTCTGATAACCTCATCAATCATTTCCTGTATGTTATGTACACTATTTAAGTAAGTGGAAAGCTAAGTATTTTCCCTTGAGGTTAAGTGTATGTCAAGAAGAAGAAGAAGAAGAAGAAAAGTGTTTTTCACTGTAAATACAAAACAGATTTTCCAATGATCTATTTAACATTGACTCCATTAAAAACCTTCAGTAACAGAGCAGATCAGAAGAAGTGAGGGAAAATAATTATCAGAAATAACACTTGTGAAGAAAAGGAATAGGAGAGAGCTTTACTAGGCTTTGGTGATTTGACTCCTGAGAGTCAAGGGCAAGATACAACACACCTGTAAAGAAAATGGAATTTTCTATATCTATATGCCAATATTTTAAATATTTATTTCTTATATATTAATTATTTGAAGAATAATGATTGATATTTTCAAAAGCATAAAATGTTGGTCTAAATCTTTTCCTACTGAAATCAATAATAAAACTCCTATCAACTTCACTGACAGCAGGGATAAGCAGCTGCTTCTGGAAATATTACTTTATAGGGGCTTTTTTGTGTGTGTGTGGAGGGAGAGGGTTATTTTGAAAATAAATGTAATCTATAGTTTTTCACCTTGAAATCATACAAAACATGACAAATTCAAAAAGAATACCACTTTTGTTTCAGGTGGAAAAGACTTCCAAAAGAACTCCAGATCTTTAACAGTGAGAAGATGTGGCATAAACAAAATGATATACTGTGTCTTCACAACACAGCAAGTGAGGCAGCCCAAGCCTAAGACAGAGAAGCTTCATACTCCAGTGACTACTTATCTATCCACTATATATATAAATATACCATATTACATTTTCTTTGGGATTGTATTTGATGAAAATGTCGCTATTTAGGTAGTAATCTGTTCCTTCACTGTTTTTGCAAAATTCTTCTCTAAGGTGTTGGAACAAATGTTGCTACCGCTGACCCTTTTAATGAATGCCTCTTAACTAACCATGGAAAAACCTTCATCAGGCATGAAATTTAAGATTAAAAGAAGAATGGTTTATGTTCTATTAATTTTGTTCTATTGTATCCTGAAACTTCCTTTTCCTTTAGATAAAAATACAAGTAGACCAATTATATCCAAGGTATGTCTGTGTATCACTGTAATACAGTGTATATAGAAGAATGTTACCAAGATTTGGAAAAAAGAGATTTTTGTGATGTGTCAGTTTAAATAACTGCAATTTAGATGCTTTTCAAATAGGAGGGCTTTGAAAGGAAATACACACTACACAGAGCTGTTGGGAAACTTCCTACTACATCATCTTCTGGTTACCCATGATCAATATCTGGAAGCAGCTGTGGTGGGTGTGAATGAAAGCAGCAGTATATTACTGAGATTCATGCAGATTTGTAACAGCCTAAGCAAAACAATAGCAAAATACCTGGGTAATACCACCTGTATCTAGAAAGACCACAGGAGCACAACAGTATTCTTTCTATGGGTCCATACTGCCAGCTTGGCTCACTTTTTATCTCCAGTGCCCCGTTGCCCTGATCACCAAAACTGTGCATGTGGCTGTTCACACCCGAGCTCGAAACTAGTGCCCTCTGTGACAGTTTGCTCCAGGGTCTGCTATAGACTGATAATATCATGGCAGACCCCATCAAGTGTGGCTCCTTCCTCTTGAGACAGTCCTCCAGAGCTACCCCAGAAGGCTTTGTGCCTTTGCGTGTTCCTTTGTTTCTCCTTCCTGGACATGAAAAATCTCAGCATAAAGCAAGACACCCACCTGACAGACAGAAAAACTATCTTTGCATCATTTCAGGTACTTAAAATTGGAAACTCACAAGAAGCAATGCCTGAGGACAGTCTGCACCAATCACCTTGGGAACCAAGATTCTCTTGTTGGTGGAACCTATAACAAGAATATAGACAGAAGTATCTCGATAATTCAGTAATGACAAACACTTCATTATGCCAGTACTGTACATGATAAAGAGTTGATCATAATGAACATGATAACTTCTGTTAAAGTCACGTTGTAAGACAGATAATTTGTAAAAAACAACCTAGATTGAAGTTTTAGAAATTGGTATTCTGGATTTTCAATTTCAAATTCCAGAAATGTTAATAAAATTATAAAATCCTGGCATCAAGATTTGGGGTCCTACCTAAATATGTATTTTCTTTTAAGAATTGGTCTCACTTATAAAGATGGACAGCAGTTCTCGATACACAAGAAGGAAGTCCAATTGCTAAAAGCTAACAAAACCTAAATATGAACAAGGGAATTAAATGTAAGCTTGTTCTTGAGACTCTTGAACCAAACAGTATCTTAAGACTGTTCTAACCATTACACGTTAATTTCAAATTAGATAAAATCTTGAGTGCTTTCTTTGATGAAAAATGCTCATTACTCAAATTACATTTATGTTTGACAGTTGAATATGGCTCTTACTAAAAACAAACATTAATGCTGCTTTAAAAAGATGAAACTAATGAATAACCAGATAGGAGGAACATAAAAATGGGAAGTGGGAAGTCTTAAAAGAATAGTGAGGACTCTACAAGACAACAATCCACAAAATATCCTTGAGGAAGACATGAAAGCGTCCATTATAGGTTTATATCTATAGACTTTCATTTTTATATTTTGTTTCAAAGAGAAAAAAATCAGTGGCAGTAACTGTCAAGTAAAACGTAGGAAACATAAAAATACATATTATAGGAAACAGGAAAAAAATAAGTCAGCGTTAGAAGAATTAAAGACAAGGAGTGTTTTGATTCTATTAGGAAGGAGAAGGAATCCTAAAAATGGAATGACAGCTAGGAGTTGTACAGTTACAATAATAAAATAAATGCAAGAGGGGTGAGTATCTTCCATTAGTTTAACATTAATAAAGTCATGTCCCGCTAGGCACAAATTAAAAAAGATGGTAACAGATTGGAGGTATAGCACACAACAGTCACAAAAATTATTTGTAGGATGTAAAACATATTTTGTAAAAGAATCAGTGGCATCTTTCTATTTAACTTAACAAATAACCAGGAAGTGATTTCATGTTAGGCTACGAATACTCACATGGGGAACAGAAATCTTTTAATACAGAACTTTCAGAAGCTGCTGACAGACAATGCCATAGTGGACATAATAGAGTGGCTCAAAGCTGAAGTAAGACAAATTTAAATTTGCCATAGGGATAAGGAAAACCGATTACATACCAAGTTCTGCAATATTAGAACTAAGGGGCACTTATGAAAACTGGCAGGAGAGCCATAGCAGACCAGTTTAAAACAGGAAAAAAAGATTATGAACTTCTTTAAGCAGCAGGCAGAGAACTTCTGGGCTTCGTTGCCTCAAGAGATTGTGGAGGCAAGCAGTATCAGCAGGTCCAAAAGAGACAAATTCATCAACAGCAGATTCTTTAACAGATACTAGAAGGAGCAGTCAGGGATGTGCCTTCTAACATCCCTAATTCCATGCCAGTAGATGCTGGGGTAAGACAAGGGGAGTGGAGTTCAGAGGTATGTGCTCTGCCTAAATAGCATCTGTTATTGCCACTGTTGAGGACCAAGCACTGGGCTAGATGGACCACTGTTCTGACCCGGTAAGACATTTCTTTTGTGTTCTTTGTTTTTCTAGCAGTGAGTATAACTGCCCTTGAAATGACTTATCAGAAGTGCAGGGAGTTTGTGTAATTGGAAATGTTATGTCAAGGTATGTTTTCTTTTAAAAAAATGGTACAAAGAGGAATTAATTCAGGTAAATCTCATGGCCCATGTTAGGGAGGAGTTCAGATTAAATCACAGTGCTATTCCCACCTGGCTTCATAATCTATAGATCCATGAAATTTTCTCATAGTATAATAATTTTTCAATTTCAGACTCCTTCTCTACTAGGCCCTTTATATTTTTAACTATAAGGTTTTTAAGAGGGTCCCTTACTACCTCTCCCTTTATATATAGCCCTTGTTTATCTTTAATAAATGGATAATTGTACTGGTTTTATGTTGTTTACTGTTCTTCACATTTTTTCATCTTCTCTGTGTGCTCTACCCAGCACAAGAAGGTATCTTTCAATAAAGACTGCCTGAGAGTGAAGATGAAGAAAGGGAGCAGAAGCAGCACAGACAGGGAGTGAGGGTCAGAGTAAGAAATGACTAGGGGGAATGTTATTCCTGAGGGATTTGAAAATAATTCACTATAATTTGGAAAAGTCTTTATATGTCAGAGAACACAGATCAACTATTTTAAAGAACTTGTAATAATCTTTCTGATATTATTACTACTCTTATTTATATAAAAATAGCTGACCATTTAGACTTAATTTAAATATGCTGCAGTGGTGGGACATAGTGGTAATGTATCCTTCCGTTTCTTACCTTGCCTTTTTGGTGATATCACAGGTCACACAAGGGTAATCTTTAGCACCAGTTGAAGAAGGCAGTTACCATGATGCTCATATGGTACTACTATGTTTAACAAAAAGATATTTATTTACCCTTGTTAATGATTATCCTATGAAGATTTGCATGGGAGCTTAGCTTTGTAAGCATGGTGCATCTAGCTTCAAGTCATTGAAGTGTGTTATTTGAATTTTTTTTTTTAAATTTATAATTGAAATGGTCTTTATAGTCATTGTCCTGATACCTATTTCAGGAAGAAATGTGATAAAAAATTTTAGAGGTGGATTAAGAATAAAAAAGTAAACAACTGCAAAACAATATAATGCTAGCAGGTGAAATAGGATCTTTTTTAAAGTATGACATTCCTGAACATTTTCAATATTATATTTATGGAAGCTATGGTACAAATTGAAAGCATCTTCACAGAAATAATTCTTTGATAGCAAGAGGAAAAAAAAAAAGCCTTTGCGAGTTTATTTCTACAAACAAACAGAAAGAGGAAAGCCTTTGAACTTCTGTTGTTCTGACAATAGTAGCTATGTTTTATCCAGCATAGTGTTTTTAAATGCTATTAATTTACAGAAAAGACCGCCTTTTTTTTTTTTAACTGAATAAGTGGTGGTGAGAGTGGCGAGAGATAACCCAGCTGAATATTTTGTTGGATGAATCAGTCCTACTTGAAAGCAACTGAGAGCTCTTGGAGACTGAAATACAATAATCTCTACCAAATGGCATGGATACTTGCTACTTGTTATGTTTCACAGTAGTCAGGAGAAAGTGTGTTAAAGCAAGAGATAAAAATTCTAGCAGTATTTGGAATCTGCATGCTGGTCAAGGTCCAAGTTTCAATGATAATTCTGATTTCTATGGCAAAAGATAAATCAGAAACTCCTGACAGACTTGAATTTTAGAAAGCTGGATGGGGGTGTCAGCATCCTGTTAGAAGTGTCCTGTAGAATTCCCATCAACTGGAAGCTCTGCATTAAAGTAGACACTATGAACATTAAAAGCATCATGGTATAGCTAAAATCTTCATTTAAAAAGACTTATGGAGAGTGCTATTTTCAGTGAACTGAGTTAAAACTAAATGATAAGGTAGAGCCAGCCTATCACTTGAGATGGGTCTGAGCCAAAATGCTCTATCTAAACTTCAAAGCATTCATGATTGCATCAGGGGTCCCAAACCTCTCTCTCTTGTAAAACTGACTTAATCCAAACTTCAGATCTATGTGCTGGCAGACAGTGAGACAGAGTAGTTTTTATGGTTAGGACAGAACATTTACTTCCCTTAGGCAGTGCTATATTTTCCACTCATGCTGACCTAACACTTAATTTTTTTAACTCCAAAGGTTGACTGGGATATTCTTAGGCCTGAGTCCATAGGATGCTGAGTGCTTTGCGGGAGGTGCTGAAAGATTTTAAAACTCTTTGACAACATTTCTTCTTGATGGCTTTCAGCACTTTTGGAGGTTGGGTGTGGGAGGGATGGCAGAATCAGATGCCAACATATTAAATTTTCCTGACACAATAAAAGCCTATAATCATGGCAGATTGAATTCATACCTTAAGTCTAAACAAGAAAAAAAATTAGTTTTGTGCATTTCTGCCAGAAGTAAGTAGCACACTGTAAGTAAATCGCATTGTTTATACCACTTATTCTATGTGCAATGAAAACAAGAACAGCTGTTCCTTGACTGCTCTGCTTCTAACAAATGTGCACTGTTAGCTGTTATAATAGCAGAGTTTACAAGATCTGCCACCCTTTCCCTTACACTCTGTTTTTCTTGGCATTTATAAAGTCAGTTATTAATGTTCCTTCCAGTTTAAAAAGTGCCACAAAATGTCTCTGTTAAGTACAAAAAAAAAAAAAAAAGAAAAAAAAGAAAACCAACCCTGAAACCCAAAACCTCTCTACAGTTCTTTTTTCCCCTGAAAGTGTGTGTGGCGGGGGGGAAGTCTTCCTTTCACTAGATATACACAGTCTCCAAGTACCAGATAAGATAGCTTGTGCATTACATACTACAGGACAAATCCTGGCTCCATTGACAGCAACAATATCTTTTTTCATTGATTTGAACAGGACTAAGATTCAAGGAAGTCAGAATGGGACTGGAATGAGTTCTCTGGATAAGCAACACAGCTGTCAGCAAACATCTCTTACAGTCTTTTATATAAGTTTATTAAGTCTCATCTTGAAATCAGTTAAATTTCTGCCAACAAGGTTCTTCTGAGGACCACACATGTCTGACACATGGGAATCTACTTCTCATTTCCAGCCTAAATGCGCTGAAAATAGCTGATATCTATTTGATCTCATACTTTTTACTTTAATAGCTCTTCTTCCTCTTCAGCTCTTTTTTATTATTTCTAGACTGAAGAAGCCAAGCCCTTCTTTTTTTTGGTCTTCTCCAGTAGAACAGACCCTAAATTTCTGTTGACCTTTTCACTGGTCCTTCGCCCCCTTCCAGTTTGAATTCATCTTTTTTGCAACAAAGGTGACTTGAAATTTACTGTTATATCCAGGTGAGGTCTTAACAATATATTGTACAATGGCAGCCAAACATCTCCTTCTCTGTAGGTATCTCTTGGCTTATACGGCCAGGATGACATTTACACACTCCTTTGCCATGGTACCCTGGTGGTCCATAGACATCTGGTAACAGACCAAAAAAGGAGGTTTTCTTATGTCATTTGCAAATGAAATATATTAATGATAGTTATATTAATAAGTTCTTGTACTGACAGTGTTAACTTTGGTAGCTCTCTCTCATCCCAGTGTCAACATCTCAGTGTGATTTTAAAGGAGAGTTCTGTCTCTCCTCAGTCAAAATTTTGGCAGTTAGTTTCTAAAGGTATGGCAACGATATACATAATTTTCATATCCAAGGTAATACTCTCTGCAATTAACTTTAACCGTATGGCCTTATGGTCTTCCAGTATAATATTCTAAGATTTCTCTTTTATTGCCAAAGCTGACCTGCACATTTTAAAATTCTTGGCTTTGATCCCAAGGGTAGAGACTGGGTACATTAACACTGTAGCTCCACTTCAGATTTGGAATAGCTCCAATGGCAAAACCCAAGTGATAAAAAGTACTGCCTATTGCTTTATAGCTTTGGTTTTATTTTTAACATATAAAGAAAGTAATTTGGGTGCAAGCAAGGTGTTCAAGTCTTGTTTTAAAGTTTTAAAATAGAAAATGCAGCAGCTCCTATAATTGTAGAAATATATTTAGGCTTTCTAAAATCCTTCTCCAGACACTAAAGCATGTGGGCAATTTCAATACTGACAAATTAAGTAAGACGTACAGAGAGAACAGAGGCCGCTACACATGTCACCTGAGGATCTAATGGAAACTGGAGCTGTGCTCCACCAAGTGCGGCTCAGATGGGCCCCAATAAATGGGCCTTGTCCTGGAGAACTGGCAGTCCAGTGCGCAACATGTCGGCGGACACAGATACACTGCAAGTGGCTCTCAGCTTCAGCTACACCCAAACCCTCACTAACCATAGGCCATCTCCTCATTCACCATGGTGGCTGCCTTCAGTCTCATCACAGCTGGGTGTACAAAGGTCTCCCTGAGGGAACTGAAGGAATTCAGCTTAAAAAAGCTTCTCGCTTGCAGCTAAGGAGGGCAGAAAGAAAACCTGACTGAGATGTGTTGTCCGTGTTGGGTCCAGCCTTGCCTCTGCCCTTGGTGTAGGTTGTAAGGCAACGCCACCATACCCACAGCTGGGCAAGAGCCACTCCCACCTCCCAAAATAATCAACCACAACAACAACAAAAAAGAAGAAGAAAAGGCGGGGGGAGAAAAAAACCACCACCCCCCCCCCCGAAACTACATTTCCCAGGGTGCCTCCACATTCGCCGGCTTCCTGCCCCTCACATGACAGCTCCCTGGCCGCGCCATGGCGGAAGCCGAGGAGAAGGTAGAGGCCGTGAGGGCACTGTCCCGCCGGAGGGGGCGAGGAGCGCGGCGGGGAGCGGGGCGGCGCTGGGGAGCAGAGGGGCGAAGGGACAGCGCGTGTGTGAGGGGGCAGAGGGCGTCAGCCAGCCCGGCGGGGGCTGCGAGGGCCGGCGGCGGGACGGGAGCGGGGCGGCGGCGGGGGGGGGGGGCCC